>NC_090650.1:288813760-289043760 GCF_040937935.1 Hyperolius riggenbachi
GGGACAATAAAACATTAAATCTACTTTGTAAATGTTTACGTATAAAATAAAACCATGGGATATCTAAAAAAAAAAATTAGGAATCGGAGGATAAATACAATTGTTTCTCTCTAAAGTTTATTTTTACCTTGGGTTCACTTGGAGAACCTAAACTGAGAACGATATGGATTTTTCCATTTAAAATAATACCAGTTGCCTGACTCTCCTGCTGATCCTGTGTCTGTAATTATTTTAGCCACAGCCCCTGAACAAGCATGCAGATCAGGTGCTCTGACTGAAGTCAGACTGGATTGCTGCATGCTTGTTTCAGGTGTGTGATGCAAACACTACTGAGGCCACATAGATCAGCAGGACTGCCAGGCAACTGGTATTGTTTAAAAGGAAACTTCCATATCCCTCTCAGTTTAGGTTCCCTTTAACACCACTGGTAAGAAATGGTCAGTAAAACTCTGTGAAATACCAGTGAAACATAGATTTTCCCTAGTAATTTAGTTTTCCAAATCATTTTCTTGTATT
The DNA here is from genome assembly GCF_040937935.1 of Hyperolius riggenbachi. Classification (NCBI taxonomy): domain Eukaryota; kingdom Metazoa; phylum Chordata; class Amphibia; order Anura; family Hyperoliidae; genus Hyperolius; species Hyperolius riggenbachi. The sequence continues at coordinate 288,814,277 of NC_090650.1, forward strand.
TCTAACTGTCTATCACAGATTGCTATTTTGAAAACGTTGGGCACATAAGATGAGGGTAAAGTCAGTCTGTTTTAAATGACATTGAAAATATTATCGTTTATGGTGCAGACCTTATACAGTATATGCCTCAATTTAACCACTTTTCCCTCTGCTACAGTATATCTACGTCATCTGTGGCACCCTCCAAGCCACCATGACGTAGATATACTGACTTGCTTACAGCCCTGCTGTGCACGATCAGGTGTGCTTCAGAGCGAAACCCCCCCCCCCCCCTGGCACTGTCAGCTGCATCACTAATTGGTGAAAGGGCTGAGTGCAGCACGGTGAATAGAAGCTGGGGCTGAAGGATGATCGCAGGAACCAGGTAAGGTGAGATATTCTGCTTGCAGGGGATTTTTTTTATTGATCTGGCCACGGAGGGGCAGAGTGGTAATGGGGGGGGGGGTACATCTGGATACCCATAACGAAGGGTGGGGGTAGAGTTCTAAAAGGGGGGGGGTTGAAATGTATTTTGGGCAACATCTAGGTAACTGGGGTGGGAAATTAATAATGGGGGGCACATCTTATGGTCCTCGGGGCCATAACCTAACACTGGGGGCACATTTGGCTATAATGGGGAGGGGGCGCTTATCCTGGGGGCACATCTGACTACAATGGGGAACATTGATCCTGGGCACACATCTTGCTATAATGGTGGGCCCTATTCCGGGGGGCGCATCTGTGTATCTATATGGGGGGCTAGCAAATACAGGGGACAGATCTGGCTATACTGGGGGGCTGATATTGGGGGGCACATCTGGCTATACTGGGGGGGCTGATACTGGGGACACACCTGGCTATCTATCCGTGGGGGACGTAATACTGGTGGCATGTTTGTTATCTACTGTAGCATTTTTTATGTTATACTAGAATTGGTGAAACCTGAAGACTAATGCAATTTTTCATCACCCCCCCTCCCCCCTCTTTTTCCCATTAAAATGCATAGAATTTTTTTTTAATGAGGGCAAAATACCCCCCTATGAAAGTCTAGTATGTCCTAAAAAAAACGATAACTAGATCATTTAAGGTGTCGTGAGTAGGGATAACGTTTAGAGATGTAGCGAACGGTTCGCCTGCGAACAGTTCCAGGCGAACTTTGGGGGTTCGCGTTCGCCTGCAACAGGCGAACTTTTGCGGAAGTTAGATTCGCCCCATAATGCACTATGAGGGTCAACTTTGACCCTCTGCTTCACAGTCAGCAGGCACATTGTAGCCATTCAGGCTACACTAAGCCCTGGAGCCTCACCCCCCCTTATTTAAGGTAGGCTCGCTGGCCATGACACTCACTCGTGTGCCTGCTGCAAATAGACAGACTAGGGAGAGCTGCTGCAGATTTTTTCTCCTAGGGAAAGATTAGTTAGGCTCTTGGCTTGCTCCTGGCTGATTGTTGGGACACCTACCTATGCCTACCTACCTATACTGGGACTCCTACCTATGCCTAGCTAACTACTGGGACACCTACCTATACCTACCTACCTATACTGGGTCTCCTACCTATCCCTACCTACCTATACTGGGTCTCCTACCTATGCCTAGCTCACTACTGAGGCACCTACCTATGCCTACCTACCTATACTGGGACTTCTACCTATGCCTACCTACCTATACTAGGACTCCTACCTATGCCTACCTACCTATACTGGGTCTCCTACCTATGCCTAGCTAACTACTGAGGCACCTACCTACCTATACTGGGTCTCCTACCTATGCCTAGCTAACTACTGAGGCACCTACCTATGCCTACCTACCTATACTGGGACTACCTATGCCTACCTACATACAAGAAGATAATAAGGTCGTTGCTTCATTGTGGACAGACCAAATTTGATCAGCTGGACAGTCACTGTTGTTCTATCATTGAGCTACCACAGCCCGGCGACCATATGGGCTGGAAAACTGCCACGGCCTGCACTCTGGCCATGTTGCGCATCAGTCCAGCACGGCCGTCACTACGCAAACAGCTGTTTGCGGTGCATTACACATGAGTTTGGTGTGTCAGTGTGAAGCAGAACCCTAATTACACTCCCTGATTGATGCATACACATGCAAGATGTTTGAAAGCACTTCAATTTAGCATTCAATGTGATTTCTACCCTTAAAACGCTGCTTTGCGTCACATCCAGATTTTTCCCCGGGACTTTGGCCATATATCCCACTCCACCATGCCCCCCTCCCCCCTTGAAACATCTTTTCCATCACTTTTGTGGCCAGCATAATTTTTTCTATTTTTCAAAGTTCGCATCCCCATTGAAGTCTATTGCGGTTCGCGAACTTTTACGCGAACCGAACCTTCCGCGAAGGTTCGCGAACCGAAAATCGGAGGTTCGCGACATCTCTAATAAAGTTATGGCTGTTTAAATAGGGACATGGCTAAAGCGTCAAAACTGTTCTGGTCCATAAGGGGAAAAGACGGTCTGGGTGCGAAATAGTTAAGGAACTTCCAGGATGTGTTGAAATAAAAATAATTACTTAGTTTTATCAGTTATAGTGATTAAAAGAAATTCTCGCGCATGTCCAGTATGAAGCCGCTTGTCTTCGGAAGCACTCGGGCTCCTAAAGACATCCAAAGCCTCCTCTGCCAGAGGTTTGAATGGAGGAGCCTGCAGTGGAACAAGGGGACCAGGAGAGGAATGGGAAGGCTCTATAGGTCCCAGAGCCTTCCCTCTGCTTAGTGGAGTATCTGTTTGGGTTTTGTTTTTTTTAAATCGCTTCAAAAATGGGTATACTGAATACTTTACTACATTCTGCTTAATGTTGTTACAGTGCCTCTTTAATCTTTGGTTATAATTTAACTGGCTGGATAGTGTAATGGTTAAAGAGACACTGAAGCGAAAAAAAACCTATGATATTATGATTTATATGTGTAGTACAGCTAAGAAATAAAACATTAAGATCAGATACATCAGTCTAATTGTTTCCAGTACAGGAAGAGTTCAGAAACTCCAGTTGTTATCTCTATACAAAAAAGCCATTATCTCTACGACTTTCAAAAGTCGTGGAGAGGGCTGTCTTCTGACTTTTATTATCTCAAGTGTTAGTGAACAATTTTCTTTTGCACTGCCAGAGGAGAGGTCATTAGTTCACAGACTGCTCTGAAAGAATCATATTGAATGCTGAGTGTTGTGTAATCTGCACATATTAGAGAATGATGCAATGTTAGAAAAAACACTGTATACTTGAAAATAAAAATATGAGAATATTTTCTTTGCTGCTTATCTTCTAGTAATTATTCATAGTACACAACCAATTCATTATATTTTTTTCGCTTCAGTGTCTCTTTAAGGGCTCTGCCTCTGACACAGGGGACCTTTCTTTGAATCCCGGCTCTGCCTTTTCAGTAAGCCAGCCCCTATTCAGCAGGAGTCCTTGGGCAAGTTTTTCTAACACTGCTACTGCCTATAGAGCGCACCCTCGTAGCTGCAGCTCTGTCGCTTTAAAGAAGATCTGTGATGAATTTACAGCACATTAAAATAAGCATATTACTGTTTCCTCTGTTATTCCCCCTCTTCATTACTCCTATTTTTGACGCTCCCCGCTGCCAATAAAAAACTTAAATAATAAAATATAACTCTTAAACCTTTGGGCAAGATGGCTGCAATGTTAAGTGTTTCCGGGTCAGTACACAGTCTCCCTGTACTACTGTGCACGAGAGCTGAGCTGAGCTGAAGCCACAGGAGGCAGATCTCCTCCCTGCTAGTTGGAGCACACAGAAAGGTCAGGGATGACTCATCAGATGAGGTGCAGCAAGGGGAGGGGGAGGCAGATAGCAGGAAGGAACAGCTGCTGTATTGCCTGGCTGCCTCTTCCTGCAGCACAATATTCCTCTAACTAGACGAATAATTAAAAAGGAGCTGGAGAGAGACAGCACAGCTGTTTCTAAACAAGACAAGGGAAAAAAAATTTGTACCTATGAAAGAAACATATCTCTTCATTTAAAATGCATTTTGGAAAAGGGCCACAGAACCCCTTTAAGACAAGACAAATACCATTTATATTGCGCTTTTCTCCTTGCGGACTCAAAGCGTCAGAGCAGAGCAGCAGCCACTAGGGCGCGCTCTATTGGCAGTAGCAGTGTAAGGGAGACTTGCCAAAGGTCTCCTACTGAATTAGTGCTGGCTTACTGAACAGGCAGAGCCGAGATTTGAACCCTGGTCTCCTGTGTCAGGGTTAACCATTACACCATCAGCCATCAACCAGTCCGCCAGGAGAAAATCGCAATGTAAATGTTATTTGTCTTGTTTTGACCTCAAATCTGTTTTGAAAGGTTGCTAAAAAGAAACAAAATTTTACGCTCCTATTAACACTGACATATATTTTGACGTAAGATTTTTAGAAAGTGTTTCCAACTTCTCCTGTAATAACTATGATTAGCAATTTCTCCCAGCTAGAATCCAGTCATTCTGTTAATGTTAAATATAATTCTCATGTTCCTGAACTTCTAATGAACAAATTTGTTTTACAAGGCATCTCCTGACTAATTGAAATAGCTTCAAATAGCTGGCTATACACAGGAATTACATTTTGAAAAAAAAACATTTTCTGAATTGTATAAATTGGAAAAAAATGTTTTATTATTTGTAGTACTCATTCTCAAGTATTCTTTAAGTCCTATCATTTATTTTTCTTTTAAAAGTTAAAGGGAAAAGGGATTTGTGTGGCTGGTGTATGGAACTAGCATTTCCTACTCAGGTAGGAAGGAGTTGCTGTCTGGTCCACTCTCTAAATTATTGATCTCCCTGCAACCACCATGTTCGTAAAAGTTGTGCTATTAGTCAAAGGTTTTTGGCTTATTTTATCCATCTTTGTCCTTAACCACTTCAGCCTTCAGTGTCATTTCATCTCATGCTTCTGAGCAACTTTCACCTCCCATTCATTCGTCAATAACTTTATCACTACTTATCACAATTAAATGATCTATATCTTGTTTTTTTCCGCTACCATTTAGGCTTTCTTTGGTTGGTACATTTTGCTAAGAATTATTTTATTATAAATCCATTTTAACAGGAAGATTAACAAAAAAAATGAAAAAAAAAATTTTTTCTCAGTTTTCGGTCATTATAGTTTTAAAATAATACATGCTACTGTAATTAAAACCCATGTATATTATTTTCCCATTTGTCCCGGGTTATTACACTGTTTAAATTATGTCCCTATCACAATGTATGGCACTAATATATTATTTGGCAATAAAGGTGCATTTTTTCAGTTTTGCGCCCATCACTTATTACAAGTCCATAACTTAATGTAACAGTAATAACAGTAATATACTAAGGTAACTATTTATGTAATTTTTTTATTGTATATTTTTTATTTATTTATTTTGTTTGCTAAAAAATTATGTGTACCTATTGTGGAGTATGGGGGGTAAGGGGGTAATTTTAAAAGTAAAAAAAGTCTTTATCTGGACATTTTTATTTCCAGATGTAATTTTACTATTTGGCCACAAGATGCCCTTGCAGTTCACTTCTGCATGCGGAAAGTTCCTCTGCAAAGCGGAAGTAATGAGTGGATGGGGCAGAAGGGGATTTGTGAAAAACACAGCCGTCTCATTGACGGTGCCGGTTTTTCATACGGGGACTTAGATCAATGAATGGGAACTTTGTTCCCGTTCATTGATCTCTAGGCCAACGGAAGGTGGCGGGAGCACACTGGAGCAGGCAACGGCAGAAGTGTAGCCTATCTGGATGGATATATCCACCCAGGTAGGATTAAGTGGTTAAAGGATTTTAAAAGAATTTTCCTAATGGTCTTGCTTACCTTCCATCCCCACATTACTGACGTTATGCTGCAAACTAAGTTAAACCTTCTAGGCTTGATACATCACAGTACACCTTGCATTTAAGAGCCACAGACAATGCCATTTTGCCCTTCTTTGACTTAAGCCTTTCCTAGCTGTAATGCTGACCCTCTATATTTAATGGTACTCCGTAGAAAAAGCACAAAGATCAGTAAGAGGAATGTTAGAACACCTGACCTGCATACTTGCTCCTGGTCAATGATTCAGAATGTATTGTAGGTAGAAAGTCAGCATAACAGCAAGGAAACTGTTGTTGTTTTGTTGAGAAGTAGGTTAATATGGCACATGGTACTTTACAGTGATCCTGCAAACAAATATTTATGTAATGAAAAATCCGTGAAAATGTTATACATGATGCCATTTATGATTGCTCCATTTCTGGATTCAATGTACAGGTAATTATTATTTGCTTTAAAACTGTTATTTTTTCATATGTGTATGGAGTGAGCTCTCAGCCTGCCTGAGTCATAATAAGAACCTGATGCAGCAGAAAACAAAAATAAAAATAAATCCTCGAGGCTTCCCACATCCTCCTGGAGGCCATCGCTGCTGCCCGGGACCCTCTGTCTGATCGCTCCAGTGCTCCTCTTTAGAGATGGCTCGAACCTCTGATTTTCAGTTTGCGAACCTCGAATGCAAACCTCTGCAAAAAAAAGTTTGGTTCGCGCGAACTTCCTCGAACCGCAATAGACATCAATGGGGAGGCGAACTTCGAAAATTAGAAACATTTATGCTGGCCAAAAAAGTGATGGAAAAGATGTTTAAAGGGGGCTAACATCTGAGTTTTTGCATGGCGGAGTGGGATACACACCAAAAGTCCCAGGGAAAAATCTGGATTTGACGCAAAACAGCGTTTTAAGGGCAGAAATCACATTGCATGCTAAATTGGAGGCCTAAAGTGCTTTAAAACATCTGGCATGTGTATACATCAATCAGGGAGTGTAATTAGAGTACTGCTTCACACTGACAGACCAAACTTACTGTGTAAAGCACCGCACACAGCTGTTTGTGAAGTGACGGCCGTGCTGGACTGGTGCGCACCATGGCGAGAGTGCAGGCGGTGGCGGTTTTCAAGCCCATAAGGTCGCTGGGCTGAGGTAGCTCAATGACAGAACAACAGTGACTGTCCAGCTGATCGAATTTGGTCTGTCCACAATGAAGCAACGACCTTATTATCTTGGGTGTGCCCCCCCCGACACTCATATAGCCGGCGGTCATTGCTTCATTGTGATACGCAAGCCCCTTCACCACAGCAAGATAACGATCACGAAGGGGAATTGACACATGTACATGCCTTTTGTTTTGTTGTTGCAGCTGCAGTGCAGCCAGAAAAATTAGGCAGGCATGTACACGCACCAGAAAAATTAGTATAGCGGCCGCTGCTAGCAGTGGCCTTAAAAATTCAGGAATCCGCCTGGAGTCCTGGACCCTGTTGGTGGTGGGGGAGAAGGCAGCCAAGCGGCCTGCAGGCAGAGATGTTGTGTGGGGAGTGACTTAGTCATGGGGCAGGCAGTCACACAGCGTGCAGGCAGAGATGCTGTGTGCGGGGACTGACATAGTCTTCGAGCAGACAGTAGCCCTCTGGGATCCATGCCTCATTCATTTTGATAAAGGTGAGATATTGAACACTTTTGTGACTTAGGCGACTTCTCTTCTCAGTGACAATGCCTCCAGCTGCGCTGAAGGTCCATTCAGACAGGACGCTTGAGGCAGGGCAATACAGAAGTTGGATGGCAAATTGGGACAGCTCTGGCCACAGGTCAAGCCTGCGCACCTAGTAGTCCAAGGTTTCATCGCTGCTCACAGTGTCTACATCCCCACTTAAGGCCAGGTAGTCGGCTACCTGCCGGTCCAGGCATTGGTGGAGGGTGGATCCGGAAGGGCTAAGGCGAGGCTAAAGAATGTCCGCATGTCCGACATCACCATGAGATTGCTGTCCTTGCCTGCATGGACATAGGAGAAGGATTACTGGCAGTGGCACCTTTATTCCGTTGTGCTGTGACATCACCCTTAAAAGCACTGTAAAGCATAGTTACCACCTTGTTCTGCAAGTGCTGCATCCTTTCCGACTTCTGGTGATTTGGAAACATTTCCGCGACTTTGTGCCTATACCGAGGGTCTAGTAGCGTGGCCACCCAGTACAGCTCATTCCCCTTGAGTTTTTTATATACAGGGGTCCCTCAACAGGTTGGACAGCATGAAAGACGCCATCTGCACAAATTTGGATGCAGACGTACTATCCATCTCCTCTTGCTCTTCCTCAGTGACGTCAGGTAAGTTCTCCTCCTCCCCCAGCCACGAACAATACCACGGGAAAGTTAAGCCGCACAAGCCCCCTGTGACACCTGCTGCGGTTGTTCTTCTGCCTCCTCCTCCAAAACAACACCTTACTCATCATCTGAGTCCTCTTCCCCACATGACTCTTGCTCGTCCTCCTCCTCCCCCCTCTGTGCTGCCGCAGGTGTTAAGGAAACATCTGGTTCTGATGAGAATTTATCCCAAAACTCTTCCTGCTCTTCCTGTTCACGCTCCTCCACAGCTTGATCCATCACTCTACGCACGGCACGCTCCAAGAAGAAAGCATATGGGATGAAGTCGCTGACGGCGCCTTCACTGCGACTCACCAGGTTTGTCACCTCCTCAAACAGCCACATGAGCCTGCAGGCATTTCGCATGAGTGTCCAGTACTTCAGCCAGAACATCCCCATCTCCCCAAACTGTGTCCTTTGACTGTAGTTGTAGAGATACTGTTTGACGGCTTCCTTCTGTTGTAGCAGGTGGTTGAACATCCGGAGGGTCGAATTCCATCGAGTCGGGCTATCACAAATCAAGCGTCTCACCTGCAACTTGTTTCTCCGCTGAATATCGGCAAATCGTTCCCTAGCCGTGTAAGACCGCCTGAAATGCCCACACAACTTCCTGGACTGCTTTAGGATGTCCTGTAAGCCTGGGTACTTACACACAAATCTCTGAATTATGATATTCAGCACATGTGCCATGCAGGGTACATGTGTCAACTTTCCAAAATTCAAAGCCGAAATGAGATTTCTGCCGTTGTCACACACCACGTTGCCGATCTCCAGTTGGTGCGGGGTCAGCCACTGATCCACCTGTTTGTTGAGAGCAGCCAGGAGAGCTGCTCCAGTGTGACTCTCCGCTTTGAGGCAAGACATGTCTAAGATGGCGTGACACCATCATACTTGGCATGCAGCATAGGCCCTGGGGAGCTGGGACTGTGTAGCTGGAGAGGAGATCGCAGCACCAGTAGAGTTGAACTGAAACTCAGCCAAGGAGGAGGAGGAGGACAACAGCGAGGAGCATGTAGCAGGAGGAGAGGAGGTGGCAGTTCGTGGTCAAACAGTCCGGGCCATCTCTACTCCTCTTCACAGTACCGTAATTCTGGAAAGGCCACAAAGAACTGGGCCTTGGGCAGCTACAGCTCAAGGGGAAACCTGCCTTTTGGGGGCAGGTGAAAGAGGAGGCTGCAAATGGGGAGCAACACATGAAAAAGGGACACTAATGTCCAAGGGAGCTGATCATTAAAGAGAAGCACTGCATACATGGACGTTACACATGGAAAAGGAAGATGAACATGGGATGAGAGGAGCGCTGCTGCACAAGGAAGGGGAGTTACAACACACTTGGCCTAGGGGCAGAAAAATAATAAATCCAGCCTTGCCTTTTCCTCCACAAGTATAGCCATACAGCACCTGCGCAAACACGCTTATGCCTGCACAGTAGCACAGAGCCAACTAAGTACTAGTGGCTTTGGCATACTGTGCAGGCACAACTGTGCTCGCGCAGGTCATGGTCATGCTTGTGCATTAAAAGGAGGAGTGCATCCAAGATAACATGTCCGACACGCTCGTCAGATATGTTCCTGGGGTCTGCACATGGCAACGGTAGGGCCAATCACAGTCTCACATACACTGAGTAAAGCAAGTGCAGGGCAAAGAGTGACACGTCTCCCATAAGAGACTGAAAACATGTATTAGAAAATGTACCATGTATAAAACAGAAACGAGTATGAGGGTTGTTATCACCCATTGGGCTTGATTCACAAAGCGGTGCTAACAGTTAGCACGCTGGTGAAAAGCCCTTTATCACGCCTAAACTCAGTTTAGGCATGATAAGTTTAGGTGTGATAAGTTTAAGCACCAACTGGGTTAGCACCGCAGTGCACAGCTGATCAAAAGTTTTGCGCTAGCAAAGTCTGGTGCACTTCGCATAGAGTTTAATGGCGCTGCTTTGCGTGCTGGACTTTGCGCGCGATCTAAACTTATCACGCCTAAACTTTTCCCGCCTAAACTTATCACGCCTAAACTGGCTTTTCACCAGCGTGGTGCAATGGTTATCACGCCTAAAGTCTCTAACTGGGTTAGCACCGCTTTGTGAATCAAGCCCATTGTATCTGTACATGCAGTCATCTTATAGTTTGGTTTCTGGCACAGGTTTGCTTTAATTTCCTATAATAAATAATCCTGGGAAGAATTCTTGAATTTATTAAAAAGTAACTTGCCTGCTATTAGGTGTGAAAAGTTTGTTAGTAACCTCTACACTAAAATGTTATCAGTTCATAGCAAGAGTTGCTGTTGATGTCCAAACATTATGCTGGGAATAAACCATGAGTTTTCCTTGGTAGATAGATGGCTCTATAGATCATTTCCGACAGGTCCGATCTAATTTTGATTGTTTTTCTGATCGATTTTCTTATAGAAGTGAATGGAGATAAATCAGAAAAACAATCGGAAAATCGATCAAAAAGTAAATCTGCCCAAAAAAAGTGTATTCCCAGCATTAGTAACAAGATCTTTTTTAAATGAATCCAAGCCTAGATTTTTAAACAAATAATTATCTATGTGGGTGCAGGCATATGACTCCAGCCTTTCAGCAGCCCTTGCTATGACCCCATGAGGATGCAAACCTTGCCATCCAAAAGCAAATCATTTTCAACAAATGCAGGCCAAGTTTTGAGGATCACTGATATTGCGAAATGATTTTCAGACTTGAAAAGTTTATTATAACAAGACTTATAAGTACCTGTTAAAGCTCAGTCATTATGAATGCATCTCTTGCTGAAGTTACCTACTTATCTCTGTCTTCCATTATTTCATTCTCGCAGGGTTACTTTAAGTTCAAGTGCTCCTCACTGATTGTGTTTAGTTTCAAACACTTCTTTAAATAATCAAGAAAAAAAAAATGTATTTCCTTTACCGCTAACATTACCGATTCTACTGGCAGTAGTGTACCGGTAGTTATGCTATAGGATGACCCGCGGTACTTGAGTACCGTGAGTGAGTGTACAGTAAAACGTTTTAGTAACACCATTACCAGCAATTGTGGGACTCAAGAACCATGGGTTGCAGTGATAGCGCAACTCAAGGTAATCAAGGAAAAAAGTTAGTTTTCTTTGATTTTCTACAGTTAATACACATTATGGAAGATTAATTACACATAGTTGGGTTGATGGACGAAGCTGCGGTAATACTGCTGTGCGCAGGCAGTGCACAACAACATTACTGTTACTACTGGCAGTAGTGTACCACGAATTACATTATTAGCATGACCCACATATTATTTGAGTACCGTGAGCGTGTGTATGGTAACGCATGTTAGTAACGCTGTTACCGTAGCAGTTGTGTGACTCAACCACTGTGGGTCACGGTAATAGCATAACTCAGGGTAATCTGCTGTCGATAGTAATGGTAATATTGCCATACTCTGCACACAACAATATTACTGCAGCTTTGTGAATCAACCCTAGTGTGCGATTTTAAAAAGTCTGTTAGCGGTACATTGTTATGTTTGTATTTTTTTATTTACTGCGGTAGTGCTTGTCATATCATCCCTCCTCCACCAAGAATGAATCATTATTTTTGTATCTATATTAATCAAATTAGATCCAGCAAAGCAAAAGCATACAATTATATACTCAAATACTATGATTATGCAATAGAGGTGGAACTACAGCTAGGGAAGAATTGTTTTTGTAACAGAAAAATGTACTGAAATGCGTGCTTGCATCACCCAGTTTTTCTAATGCACTAATCTCTGTACTACTCTTAGAAAATGATTACAGAAATAAGTTAATATCACAAACAGGTAATCTATCATTAGAGGGTCATGTCTAATGAAAAGTGAACTTTAATCTGAGATGAAATGAGAACACGTTATCTCTTTTCCAGTCATATGCATTGCTGGGTATTATTTTAACTTTGAAGCTATTTATTTGGTTTTGAACACTTTGTAAACACAATAATTACCTGCACAGGGATCGTTGACTGCCAGTTCCTGAGACCTTATGGCAGCCTCTATTAGCACTTCAGCCTCCGATCTGCCGGTCACTGAGTGCCTTCTGGCAGCCTTTGGAATCCCATGTGTCAGTGATTGACACTTGGTGCAGTTACATGGCAGCAGAAAACCTCCTCATGTCACGTCTCAATGCAGCTGCACTCAGATGTGACTTCATGAGACAAAAGCCTTCCAACTGCCCAAGCATTTCCCAGCACTTGGTGGGTACAGTGGAGCAGTTGACAGATGATGGATTTACTGCCTGTGGCTGCCCATGTAAAATATGCCTAACTGTTGACCCAGCCCCAGCAGTTCATATACAATGTGTTAAGGTAAATATATATACATTAAAGGGGAGCTCACCAGTAAATTCATAGACAATTTATTTAAATAATGTACCAGCAATACAAATACAAAATACGAACTCCCCTCCCACATAGATCACAGGCTTTATTCCACACCTAAAATCAATGTCTGACCATAGGAGCTCCTCAGCTTAACTCTCAATATACTGTATAGGCAATTCCACATGCATATCTTAGTCATATAAGTTCAATACTATTGAAAAGCAATTCGGTTGTGGAGATGGCACACCTTGCCCATAGGTGTGGGTGCTGCAACCTGTGGATGCTGAGCCAGCAAGTGCAAAATTCCAGGTCAGCACACCAATTCAAGATTAAGAAGTTTTCAGTTTATTGCTTCATGAGCACATAAAAAATTGTTTCGGGGCCGCGGCGGGTCCCCTTCTTCAGATAGTGCACTATCTGAAGAAGGGGACCCGCCGTGGCCCTGAAACAATTGTCATTTTTTATGTGCTCATGAAGCAATAAACTGAAAACTTCTTAATCTTGAATTGGTGTGCTGACCTGGAACTTTGCACTTGCTGATCAATACTATTGATAGATATCCAAATTCAACAAACTGGTAATAAATTAAGCTACAACAACCATATCCAGCTTCTGTAGGATATAATCCATCTTATCACCTGTTTTTTTGCAACACAAGATCCACTTTCCTAATACCCTTGACCGCCTCTTACCCTCCTTGCACATTTGAATACCGTTGTTCCATAGAGGATGTGATGACTGCTTGCTTTTTCATTTACTATGTTACTTCTACCAAAAAAGTGGGGAGTTAATTGTGGTGCAGCTCTAATCAGTAGTGCTCGTGTTTATGACTGTCCCTGAAGTTACACCTCTGTCTGAGTTGCATAGAATTCAAAAATAATATTAAAAAAACTTTGTGAACTTGCCTTTCAAAATGGTTTTCAAAAATGTATCTTATGTAGCAGTTTGTCTTAAAGAGGAACATTAACCCAAGATTGATTTTCATCCCAATAAGTAGCCGATATACCCTTTCCCACAAGAAATCTTTACCTTTTCTCAAATAGTGCATCGGGGACATCAGTATGGCTGTTTTTGGGATAAAACCCAATATCATGGCCCTGACAGTTTGCTGTCTGTGAACCTTATTGCATTGTGGGAAATGACAGCTGTTTTTAACTGCCAAGCACACAGTATCTTGCTCTGTGCATAGAACTCAGTAATAGAACTCAGTAAGTGAACGTTCCGCAAATATCAAATCAGGGAGAGGAAAGGTTTTACAATGGGCAAACAAATATTAAATAATTTATAAGTAGATATTATAAAATAAAAGCAAATTAATTAATGATTTTATTTTTACTACAGTTTTTCTTTAAGGGCAGACCTAATCTAGCATTGTGCTCTTTTCATCTAAGGTCCTGTATTGATTGACAACATTATTCTTCAGTATATATTCAGTCTCCTACCTAAACTCTACCTATAGTCTAATCACGGCATTCTCTTGTTTTGATGGGCAGTGAAGCAGGACTGTGATGTTCTGCAATCAAGGCAGAAAACGGGGGATGGTGAAAGGAAGAACACAGTAAAAAAAAAAAGTAAAAAAAATAAATAAATTAATATTGGAAAGGGTTGCACATTATACCACTGGGTTTTAATACTATACTTTAAAATCAGGTGTTGCAGTAGGAGAACAGAGGCACCAGCAGAATAAAAGTGGATAAAACCTTTAAAATTTGCTTAGAGGAAGTGGTGGAATTACCTTCATAAAGCAGACACGAAAGACTGTCTGAAAAGTAGCAATCACATTTATTAAATAGTACCCCAAAAGTGCAACGAGTTTTGCAGGCCAAGCCCGCTTCATCAGGCAATAAACGTGGGGACAAAACAGAATTTTGGCAATAGCAGGTATAGCACCTCAAATTCTATATTGCCGAAATTCTGTTTGCTCCCCACGTTTATTGCCTAATGAAGCGGGCTTAGCCTGCGAAACGTGTTGCACTTTTGGGGTACTATTTAATAAATGTCATTGCTACTTTTCAGAAGCTGGATATGGTTGTTCCGCTGGCGCCTCTGTTCTCCTACTGCAAAATGATGTCCACCCCTGGTGGAGGGATGATCTACCCCTTTTTCTCATCTACAGAGAGCTACTTCTTAGCCCTGAGTGAGGACAGGTCTAATCTCCTCACCTGCTTATACAGTGGTTTCCTGTTTGGTAACCCATGTTTGTGAGTATAATCTTCTCACTGATTTGCCTTATTTTGTTTATGTTTTAACATACTAAACTATATTGGGCTCTCAGTTGCTCTACTGTAATGATCTGCGGTCGATTTCCACCGACAGCGCACTCCAGGTGCGCTGAAGCAGATGGGAATACCCACAATCACGGAAGAAGTGTACCCAGTATGTGCAAACACATATGCAGAGGGAAATTCCAACCAGCAGGTAGAGCTGTTGAGTACAGAGAAGCAGGTTCTCTGTACAACCACAGATGTCAGATTGGATTTGCACGACTTGAAACAGAACAGAGCAAACAGAAACAAGATAACAAGATAGTAGAGAACAGGAACAGAAACAGACTAAGAATGTCTACCAATCTAGTCGCCCCCCGGCGACGATAGACATATGAAAACAGACCAGAGTGTGAAAACCAATCGCACAAGAGGCGATTGCTATCAGAGATACAAGGCTGAATAAAGACAGAGCATAAAGGAAGATAAAGCAATAGGTACAATGTGAAGGCCAAGCAAAATAAAGCACTAACTGAACGCGGTCACCGCGCGTTATGCGCAACAGCGACAAAACACGTTATTGGCATGGACACCGCACGATAAGCGCAACAGTGACAAAACGTACCAACTCTGACTAACAAATGAAGACAGAAAGCAAAGACAAACAGACAGTGAGAACGCTTGCCAATTGGTTGTCTAACACTAGACAACAGCAAGCGTTCCTTCCCTGCAAGACAGACAGATGGAGTAACCAGTAGCAACCACTGCCAAGGTATACTCCATGACACAAACAAGGGAGGTCCACCACCTCTAACGCTAGGGTAAGTGCGACCAAGGAACAGGACTGAACGATTCACTGTCAACCACCCCTGGCGACAGTACAATCGCACGCACAAGACAATACAGAATTGACAGAACGATTCGCTACCAGCCACCGCTGGAGGCAGTGCAATCGCAAGTTCGCGACAAGACAAGATAGACAGAACTATTTGCTACCAGCCACCGCTGGAGGCAGCGCAATCGCAAGTTCAGGACAAGACAAGATTGACAGAACGATTCGCTACCAGCCACCGCTGGAGGCAGCGCAATCGCAAGTTCAGGACAAGACAAGATTAGGCAGTACAAATATAACACAATACTAACTGCACTAATAGGAATGCCGAATGCACTCCCCAAGAATAACTACACTAGAATATAGACAATATGATCCAAACAGGCTGAGGCTCAAGGTGAGTCTATCAAACAAAAACCTATGACGAGCAAGGAACTCTGGGAGGAAGTGACATATATACTGAAAACCTTCCAAGGAAGCAGACAAGCAATTTGCATGACAAGTGGATGCAAATCAGTCCACAGCAGCAAGCTGACAAAAACGGCCTCTTTTCCCTGGACTGCATTATGCAACCTGCATAAGAAACCAATCAAATGTCCAGGGAAACACGGCCAGCAAAGCTGATTCTGACATTACCCCCCCCCTTAAAGACGGCTTTCAGACGTCTTACAAAACAGAAGACCCGTAAACCAAAAAAGATGATTCAGAACGGCCGGGGTAGACCAAGCAGACATGCTCCCTGAACTGACCAGACCATGATGGAACCAATCAGCCCCAGAACCCCAAAAGCCATGCCCACGAGCACGACAAGCTCCAAAGTGATACCCATGAATACTATGACTACCAGAACAATGCCCATCGAGAGCCTTGGCATGATACATCCAGTCCCCCAGGTCAAGTCCAAAGAACCTGGAACCTTCAGAGTAGTGCCCATTACAACGGTCTTCGCCCTCAAAGTACTCATTATTGGACCAGTCCAAAATACCAAGGCAAGGACCCCCAGGAATCTCCCAGAATGACTCACAATTCCAAAGAGACCCCAAAAAATTAGAAATTCCCAGAGAATCACATGGTGATCCAACAGGACCCCGCACATGACTCAGGGAACCCCCCAAGCCAAAGTCACCAGGACAACTGTCACAAACAGAGTTTTTAGGAGTTAGAACCATCTTAAGGCATTTGGCGCCACCGACGCCTTCTGGACAAGACACCACCAGGGGGACATCAAAGCACACAAAGACAGAGGGCACCTCTGGGCAGACTGGATCACAGAAACCATTTGGGCACACCGGAACCGACGTAACCACTGAGCATGCTGAGGAACTGTAGACCTCAGAAACCGACACAACCAGCCCAGATTCAGAGCAAGGCAAAAAATCATCGCGACCAGTAGTCACAGGTACTGGACTATCAAAGGAAGACTCCGCATAAGATTTAGGAGTCTCTGTGACTACAACTATTCAATAAAAACTCATCATTGACTACACATGACTGAAGCTCCAAAAGAGCTGCAAAAGTAGTCAATATCACAGTAATGCCTACTGAAGTGGGCAATACTTCAGAGAGACTTAGGGGGCAGGAAGGATTTCCCAAAAGCTCTGCACCCTCAGACAGGAACTCAGAGGTCCCCAAAACATCACATAAAACTTCAGGAGCACAAATTCCTAAGATTTCTGGTAAACTCATCAATGATTCTGAACTATCCATGTTAAAGGGCAAAACATCAAATGCATTCAGAGGACAGGGCTGATGTTTTAGAAATGGTTCTACAACACACTGAATTTTATTCACATGAAAAAACTGCACAGGAATATCTGCTGGAACAGACCGACTCCCTGACTTTGGTTTCATTAAACACAGAATCCTGCATAGCAGTCAAACTTGACTGCAATTCCAGAATGGCAGAAAAACAGGTGAGTATAACTGCAACACCAAAAAGAGCTTCTGAGCTCTCTGCTAAAGATTTTATACCAGGCACTATTGAGTCATACAGAGTACAGGAAGTAAAGTCAGTACTGTCAGTAGAGCAAGAAAGGGATTCACAAATGTCAGTTTGACTGGACAACATTGTTTCATTCATGGTACAGGGCAAGCTCACAGAAATATTTTCTGGACAAAACAAAGTTTTCTCAGTATCAGATTTGCACAACCTAAGCTCTGTATCTCCCTTAAACTCGACCAACGGTGTTGAATCAGGGAAGACAGAACGCAAAATTTGCGGATCCCTCATCGCCTTCGGTTGTGGAACTGAAGCTTCCAAAGAACATTTTTCAGCTGGCATTGTGTTTTCACAGGTGTCAGAGTGTGGCATAGATTTCTTAGCAGAAGAAATTGAGACAGACACACGAGAAAATGTATTTGGCACAATAACATTATTCTTAAAGTTGCATAGTTGTGGAATTTTCCCCATAGCAAGTTCATAAATGGAAGATCTTAAAGAACTGGGGGGAAAAGATCTGTTTTTATTTGACAAAGGAACACATAAATCCTTTGCCAAAATAACACATTCTTTTTGATCATAATTTGCAGGAACACCTGAGATAAAGGCATCAGATCGCACAGATTCAGACTCCACACAAACAGTTGCCTTTTTAAGAACTCAAACAATCTGTTGCTTTGGGGAATGAAACACACTCAAAATTTAGCTGCTTCATTTTAGCAAGATTGGAACAATCACCTGCTGACAATGTGTTTTTGCATGAGTTGATTGATTGGTGTGTATGTAATTCAGACAAGATCGTTTGCCACACACAAATCACCGGATTCACCAAATACTCCTCACACTCACCAGACTCAATCGAGGTGCACATAGAATCAATACAGGCATCCAAGAACATTTTATCTGTTCCGAAATAAAAAACACAAAACGACTTCCAGTCGGTGTCAAAGACTTAAATCAGCGCCTCGATTTCCGAAGGAGCAAATTGAAGCTCCCACAACAAACCTATATCTACAAAGCACTGATACGGATTGGGGTCAGGAACATAAAGAGAATCTTTTACACCTTTAATATAAGCGATGACATTGCCTATATCACATTCGGATGTGTCAGTAAATTCAAGGTGAAAAACTCCACCAGACTTTACTGGAGCACAGTTTTCATTAGTATCAGCTGTAGGTTGCTGCTGACCAGAAGAAAAAGAACCAAAACGTACAAAATCGTACAATTCAGAAATTCCCTCTACTCTGGGATTTTCGGTTTGGTTCGTCATACTGTAATGATCTGCGGTCGATTTCCACCGACAGCGCACTCCAGGTGCGCTGAAGCAGATGGGAATCCCCACAATCACGGAAGAAGTGTACCCAGTATGTGCAAACACATATGCAGAGGGAAATTCCAACCAGCAGGTAGAGCTGTTGAGTACAGAGAAGCAGGTTCTCTGCACAACCACAGATGTCAGATTGGATTTGCACGACTTGAAACAGAACAGAGCAAACAGAAACAAGATAACAAGATAGTAGAGAACAGGAACAGAAACAGACTAAGAATGTCTACCAATCTAGTCGCCCCCCGGCGACGATAGACATGTGAAAACAGACCAGAGTGTGAAAACCAATCCAACAAGAGGCGATTGCTATCAGAGATACAAGGCTGAATAAAGATAGAGCATAACAGAAGATACAGCAATAGGTACAATGTGAAGGCCAAGGAAAATAAAGCATTAACTGAACGCGGTCACCGCGCGTTATGCGCAACAGCGACAAAACACGTTAATGGCACGGACACCGCACGATAAGCGCAACAGTGACAAAACGTACCAACTCTGACTAGCTAATGAAGACAGAAAGCAAAGACAAACAGACAGTGAGAACGCTTGCCAATCGGTTTACTAACACCAGACAACAGTAAGCGTTCCTTCCCTGCAAGACAGACAGATGGAGTAACCAGTAGCCACCGCTGCCAAGGTATACTCCATGACACAAACAAGGGAGGTCTACCACCTCTAACGCTAGGGTAAGTGCGACCAAGGAACAGGACTGAACGACTCACTATCAACCACCGCTGGCGACAGTACAATCGCACGGACAAGACAAGACAGAATTGACAGAACAATTCACTACCAGCCACCGCTGGAGGCAACACAATCGCAAGTTCGGGACAAGACAAGATAGACAGAACGATTCGCTACCAGCCACCGCTGGAGGCAGCGCAATCGCAAGTTCAAGACAAGACAAGATTGACAGAACGATTCGCTACTACCAGCCACCGCTGGAGGCAGCGCAATCGCAAGTTCAGGACAAGACAAGATTAGGCAGTACAAATATAACACAATACTGACTGCACTAATAGGAATGCCGAATGCACTCCCCAAGAATAACTTCACTAGAATATAGACAAATCAGTCCACAGCAGCAAGCTGACAAAAACGGCCTCTTTTCTCTGGACTGCATTATGCAACCTGCATAAGAAACCAACCAAATGTCCAGGGAAACACGGCCAGCAAAGCTGATTCTGACATCTACACTTTAAAATCAGGTGTGTTTATTTAATTAAAAATGTACCCCTCTGTGGTAAATAGGTAGGGGATTGACATGATCTCTTTTCCTATTTATCTGGGTTGGAGTGGTTATATCCTCATATTCTTATTAAGGGTATGACCATATAGTGCCATACGCATGCCACATACCATATCCCCTAGCTCCTCCTGGGCATTGGAGGTGGTAAAAAGAGCCCCTTTTCTAGAACACTGGACCAAGATTGTGTTTTCAAGTGAGGGACAGTGTGCTGATTCCCATTCAAGGAACCTGTGCAATATTAAAAAGCATGTGGACGGGTGTTTACTCGCTAGGTCTTGTGTCCTGGCCAGTCATTCTGCATGGTAGATTCTAGGATTAATAAGGTGGGACTCAATTTTTTAAAATAAAAAAAAATAATAATACCATGTTTATTTCGGTTTGCTGGGAACTTTTATTAACACTTTGCCTGCTTAAAACAATTTTAAAAGGCAGCATGGTCAACTTTTTGCTTGTAATATCTGTAGCCATTGCCTGAAGCATAAAGCTCCATAGTGATAGCCGAAAATAATGTTATGAACTAGAGTATGTATTTCCAGAGTTTAGCCTGTCTAATTCCTCATCATCTGTGACTAATCACAAGTGTAATTTGATCTCAGCTGAGTCAGCTGCCTGCCACAGCAGAGCAGCTGAATGGTAAAAACTTGGTGTTAACAATATGTCTGCTTTCATGAAAGCAAGAAGTGTACACACTGCAGATTTTTTGCAGGATTTTTATCAGCTGCAACAAAGAAATGTCTTCTTTAAAGGTTAGTTAGTGCTTCTTATGAACCATCTACACAATACGATTCTACGTGCGATTTGATTATGATTCTATTTACGATCTGATTAAATCTGACATGTCCGATCGGGATTCGATTTAATTCAATTCGATTTGCCATTGTTTTGCAATGGCAAATTGAATTGAATCGAATCAAATCCTGATCGGACATGTCGGATTTAATCGGATTGTAAATAGAATCGTAATCGAATCGCACAAAGAATCGTATCGTGTAGATTGGGCTTTAGAGCAGAGAGGAAGTTCAGGTCCACTTTAACCCTATTCTGTATTACCAGGTAACATTTACAAAATGAAATGTGTAATGAACATGCAACAATAACTCATAGACATAGGGGCAGACACTTTTTGTATAATTAATGATTGTTTGACATTTATGAATTTGCTTTTGTGGAAGGCAAACAAAATCAGCACTAAACTAAACAGAGAAGAGCCTGGCACGTTTGAGAAAACTATTTGCATTTACCTTCTGCTGATGAAAATGAGATGTCAGCTGCATTGATTTTAGGATACATACTCTGAATGCAAAACAAGCTGATTCTTTCACAAACAAGCTTGTTTACTTACTGGAAGTGACGCATAGTTTAGGCTAATAGGACTCTGTTGCTTTGGGATAACAGCTCCTATGCCCAAGGGAAAATATGATAAAAATTCTCAGGTTATAATTCATAGTTTTCTATTTAGTTTTAGAAGTTAGTAATGGTATTTAGGGTGGTTAGAAGGGGATTTTTGTTCTTGCTTTCAACATGTTGGATACATGTAAAGGTGTGCAACATTCTGTGCTAGCTGCAGGTGGTGTAGGTCTTTATTTGGAAGGCCAGCATAGAGGGCGTTGCAGTAGTCCAGCTATGATGTGATGAAGGCATGAACTAGGGATGGAAGATCCTCTGAAGGAAGGTGCTTATATTTTTTCAATATTCCTTAGGTGAAAAAGGAGTATTTCAATACTGCTGAAATGGTATTTAAGGGATAGGCGCTGCACAGGTTAGTTACATCACACCGTCCAAAACAGCAGCAGTCCATTGAAAATTAGCCGCAATGTGACACCACCCCTACCACCGGGTGACTATTCCATTGCATGGCAGCAAGAGCTAAAAATATTGGAGCTATAATTACATCTACGTTTGTTATGGATGTTGGCTAAAAATATTGTTCACTACTTTATTTGAATAACGTTACAACAGAGAAGTCTTTCAGTGCTGGTCGTTGTGGTTTCTCTTGAAGATTTATATCCTGTCTTTGTCGGGCAGACTGGACCATTGCATGGATTGAACAGTAATAAGAGGTAATAAGAGTTGTGCCCTACAAACACGGATACTATTTCAATACTGCTGAAACTTGATTCCTGAAGTTTAATTCCCCATCAATCAATACACCCAAGCTTTGCACAGTGTTGGAGCTAGTAAGGTCTGAGTTCCCTACCCTCAGTGGTGTTAACTGAGTCTGGAAAAGCTTTGCTGCCAGGGGCTGACTTCCAATGACAAAAACCTCTGTTTTTTCATCATTGCCAGTTGTCATTCATCCACTTCTGCAGCTCAGCTAAGTATGTGTTTGTTTTTGGAATGGGGTCTGTCATGTTGAGTTTGAATGACAAATAGAGCTGGGTGTCATCAGCATAGCAGTGGTATGTCAGACCATGTTCTTGGATGATTTTGATGATGAGTGGCAGCATCTATATGATGAAAAACAAAGGGGATAACATCGAGCCCTGGGGCACACCATATTTTAGTGGTACAGGGTTGGCCCGGAAAGGCCCCGAGGCTACCCTTTGTGTTCTCACAGCCAGGAAGGAGTTGAATGATTGGAGGACTAAACTATCAATGCCACAGTACTCTTGCAGCAATATAAGGATGGAACACTGTGACCATGGTCACAGTTGCTCATTCTTGTCCCCTATAAACTGCCAGGCTTCCCTTTGATCTGTGGACAGAGATGTGCTCATGCTTGCTACATAGCCATCCCATATTAGCAGTTAAGGCACCTGGTTTTTCACTGACCTGAGGAAGCGGGGCAGCACCCACGAAACCCGTTGTCAATTTTATGTGCTCGAATAAAATACCTTTTTTAAATAAACTGGTCCAAATTCTTCAATAGAGGTAAGATTACCTCTCTATTTATAAGATTAACAGATTATTAGCCTATCTTTTATGCATTGGGCGCCTCCACCCTTGTTTTAAGTGATTAAAGTCTGACAGTTTGAGCCTAGAATATTAAACATTTTCACAATATTCTAATGGCCTGAGATTTTGATTTTGGAGTTTTCATAAGCTGTAAGCCATAATCATCAAAGTTATAAAAATAAATACCTCGTGAATTAATTTATGTCTTTGTAACGTATTGTAACAAGCATGGATCTGGCGGTTGCTGACTCGCAAGGGGGGTCTGCAGCCGCCTTTCTCCCTGGCTCTCAAGCGTTATCCGTTCCCTTGGCATCTAGTACGCCGGGAACGATGTTATCTCCAGCTCATTTGGTTTCTGTCTCGCGCGGGCGCGTACGGAGAAAGGACCTTTATGCGGGCAGAAGGCGCATCAGTTGACCTGCCGGCCGGCTGACGTCACTGATGACTCTCGCCGCACCGATTGGCAGATTCCGTGGTGGGAGTGGCTGGAAGCGTGCCTCCGCTTCTTAAGCCTCCAGTCTTCATTCTTTCCCTGTCTGCTGTCGTGAATACTTTGTGTTAGCGCTCAGACCTTAGACTAGTGCCAGGTGTTGAAATTTAAGGACTTCACACCAAGACTAGGATTGTTGTTATATTGTATTTGATTTCCTGTGTATGATTCTGGCTATACCTCTGACCTTGCTTCCTGCTTAACGCTACTGTACTCCTGCCTATCTGATTAGTTGCTGAACTCTGCCTGATTACTGATTACTCTTCTGCTTCACGATTCTGTACTGATACTTACCTCTCTGTTGCCGAACCTAGCCTGTCTGACCTCTCTACTCACCAGTGGGCCCTCGCCACTGGTGAGGCACTATTGTCTCACCAGCTTCTCTGGGGAGATAGTTTCTTATTGCTCCATTAGTGACTGATAGCACCTTTCCAGCTCCTCTGGAAAGGTCTGATCAAGTCTATACAGTCACTTACACTACTAGTATCTGGCCAGCCCCTCTGGTGAAGGACTAGTCTGTATTCTCCTATTCTCTCACTGTTTGTACCTAATACAGCCCTTTGGAAAGGTCTGTGCTAGTATATACAGTCAGTATACTGATAGTACTTTACCAGCATCTCTGGTAAAGTTCCTCTCCACCAGCTATACTTGCATTATTGGTGATTCTGCAGATCACCACATAATCAGGTATAGTGTCTGTATTATTGGTGATACTGCAGATCACCTATAATCAGATGTCTGAGTTGCAGCACCCAACCGTTACAGAACAGTAGACCAGAAATATTATGGAGACAATGTGCAATCGGGTGGATCTGTTGGCAACCAATGTTAATGACCTTATTAAAACGGTTAACATGCAACAGACCCAGATTGATCAACTGATTCAAACAGTCAACCGTTTGAAAGACCCGAATGCACAAGTTCCCTCTCCACAAATCATAGAACCCAGGGTGCCACCTCCTGAAAAATTCTCAGGGCACCCCTCCAATTTTCGAAATTTTAAACACAGGTGTTTATCATATTTTGAGCTACGGCCAGTTTCCTCAGGGACAGAGGGTCAGAGGGTCACTTTCATTAAGACTTTATTATCCGGTGATTCTCAGTCCTGGGCCTACAGTCTCTGTTATGATCGCTTCTGTAGCGTTTACTGCTGACTGCACTGGTATTGCAAACCAAGCAGTTCTAATGTCATTACATGCATTTGCTTGCATAGTTTGGTTTGCACTTAAACTAGTTGCTGATTCCATCTGCAGTCGCTCTGAAGTTTATGACAGTTTAATATGCTTTTGTGTAAACAAACATTGTCTGCTGCAGTGGAGGGGCGGTCCCTTTCCTGCAGGCTGCATATCATTGTCTGCCTTTTCCTGCTATCAGCCTGTGATTAATTACCATTCACTTGTGTGGGAATCTGCAGGTCTGCTCCCATTGGATGACCTCAGTATAAAGAACTGCTTCCTGCAATGCCTCATGGGCTATCATAGTTTCAGACTCTATCTGTTACTCTGCTCGTGCCCCACCTCGTTCCTGGTCCGTGTGGACTGCGCTGACTCCTGCGAAGGAGTCAGCGAGTCCTCCTAGTTCTGCTCTTGTTCTAGAAGTTGCTACTTGCTTGTCTTGTGTCATATATTGGTTCATCGCCAATATATACGCATACTTGCGCATTTTGTTATTTTCCTTGTATTCGTGTTACGTTAATATATCAGTGTCGCTGATATATACGTACACGAACTGTTTATTTCCTGTGTTCAGCTAGTCAGTTTTCCAGCACGTTTTGGTAGTTTGCGCGTATCGTGAACACCCGTGCTGAGCTAGTTATCCTGTTCCTGGTCCTGTTTGTGGATTGCGTTCATCTCTGCGAAGAGATAACGAATCCTTCTGAATCCTGTTCCTGGTCCTGTTTGTGGATTGCGTTCATCTCTGCGAAGAGATAGCGAATCCTTCTGAGTCCTGTTCCCTGTATTACTTCAGTCTTAGTCAGAGTTCCTGCTTATGTCATATATCGGTTCATTGCCAATATATACATATGTTAGTCAGACGTTACGAATAGTTTCATTGAGAGCTATAATTGTAATACGCTAGGAAAACATACTTATTGTATATTTATCTGTGTTACGTTCATCTATCTCGATCCTGCTATTTCCTGTCTCTCCTGTCCTGTCTTTGTGAGGCACGCCATCGCCGCAACGCATTGGCTGCCTCATTCCAGTCTGTCTGGTTTTGGACGCTTGCTGTCGCTAAGTAATCGCTAGCTAGCAAGCGTTCATTCTGTCTACCTGTCCTGATCCCCTCAGTCCTGGTTTATGCGCTCAGCGCTACCTTGCGCTGAGACGTTATTACGAAAGTGTTTGTGGCTGTTCAGATCTGCACCGGCTCTGTGCACCACAATCTCCTATTGGAGTCAGTCCTCTCCTCCACTAAACTGGGGATATCCTGATCCCTTGTGCTGGTGTGTGTACCTCCTTCACGTCAGCTTATGTGTTGTATGCTGACTGTGGAGATTACACCCCCAAGCTTAACATTATGATAGCCCCATTACCAATCCCCATTGTGGGGGGGGTTCCCAGCAAAAATGACACTGTTTGTTTTGGTTCCTGTTCCTTTAAGAAATTTGAGAAGCTCAATTCTGAAACAGAAAATGAGTTTTTTTCTGAATGTGCCAGGTTCCTGGCCAATCCTGAGCTCCAGGCTACTCCTGTTTCAACGTGGGCCCCCCAGCTAGTTTATGTTTTATTTAAGGGAAGATTGTTTCAGTGGGCCTACGATGTCTTGGATCATACCAATTTAAAGGAAAGACCACTGGAATTTCTAGCGTTTGTGATCCATAACTGGCTGCGCAAAACCGATTTGCCTAGCCCTTTTGATAAGCTCCTGGCAGCTTGTCAATCAGCTGCTCCTTCTACTGCCTACAAAAATAATCAGCAAGCAGATAATTGTTCTGATAACTTTTCTTCTGCTAAGGCAGCAGGGTCTAAAGCCAAACGTAAACGCTCCAAAAGAAAAGCGTTACAATCAGCGGAGTCGTTGCCCTTGGCGACTGCGCATCAGATCTGTAACGAGACTCCACCATTAGCAGATAATGAAATTCAGTCACCATTCAGGGGAGTCAAATGGACCTATGAAACTACTAATGAACTTTCATTGCTAGCCAGGGAAAATAAAGGTTCTTGTTTAAATGAATTATCTGAATATGATTATGAAGATATATTACAGAGTATTGAACAGATCAATTTATTCGTGCAGCAAGGGAAATTTGCATACACTACAGTTCAATACTTGCTACAGGTATTGGAGATCCTTAGGAATAAGAAATCGGCCAATCACCTGCTAAATAACCCAATGTATGTTTCTGCCACTAACACATTTGCAAACTATGATCAGCCGGAATGCTCAGCTGTTAAATATGCATGGGATCCTCCATTTGAGAAAGGAGAGATGGAAGCTCTGGTCTATGAATGGAAGAAAGATGCAAGTTCATTTTGTCAGTTTTACAGTGCAAAAAGTGAATTAGTATTGAATGCATGCATTAAGTCTGCTTATAACCTAATAAAAACTGGTGTGTGTGGGTATGACTTTGTGGCTCCATTGATCGATGTGTGGAGAATGATTCTGGACGATTTTTATGCAATTCAATCAGTTGATACCAGGGAAGACACACTGTCAAGTGGAGATTGTTCCACTTCCTCAGTTCCTGAGGACTCGCCTGCTTCAGCACCTTTGGCTGATTCAGCGAGTGATTCTGAGCTCCTTTTGTGTGAAATTAAAGTTCCTGTAATTCCACCCTGTACCATGGATAACTCAGTGTTACTTCCCAGTAAGACAGAAATTACTAATACTTCCTTAATCTTGCCCTGCACAAATTTCTCAGCAGAGGACCCAGAGGTCCTGCTGACTTTCGAGTCCAGCCTAGCCAGTACTCATGACTCTTTGTTTAGTGAAACAGACACCAGAAAAATCTTGCCTGTCTCTGCAAACACTTCTGCAGAAATTACCTGTGTTAATAAAGTTCAACTCCTGTCTGATCCAGCAGATGCCAATAGATGCACTACATCAGTTTCCGAGTCCCAGCAATCCTGTCTAGTAAACTCAGAACCCCAGCATCTGAATTTTCCAATTTTACAAATGAATGGTGATTCAGATGCGCAAACATTGTGTCTTGATCTTCCTGTTTCTACACCTCGCTCTAGTTTCGTGAATAGCTCAGAGCATCTGCTATGTGAACCTGAAATCGCAGAATTATTACCTTGTTCAGAAAATTTTCCAATAAATTTGCCCTGTACCATGAATTGTGCAGTAGATCTCTCCAATGAAACTCAGGTCACAGAATCATTATGCTGTCCAGCAGGTGCTTCCATGGTTTTGCCCTGCAATATGGACTGTTCAGTGATCCTGTCCAGTGAAGCTGTGGTCGCAGAGTCTTATGCTTCACCCAGTACTTTGGATACTTTAAACCCTTTAGCAGAGGAGGCTGAAGCACTGCTTACCTCAGTTGGTGTTGCAGTAATATTCACTTGTCTAGCAGCTGTTTTGGAATTACAGTCTGCTCTAATAAAACTTGATGAATTTCTGCCCAGCGAAGCAGAAGCCATTGAAATATTGTCCTCGTCAGCAAGTGTGTTAGATACCTTGCCCTGTACACAGTCTGATTTAACCAATGTTGTTGAGTCCCTCTCCAGTGTTGTAACAGCCGAGGAACTCCAGCCCTGTCCTCTGAATGTTTCAAAAGTCTTGCCCTGTAACATGGATAATTCTGACTCGCTGGAAAAAATAATAGAAATCTCAGAATTTCAGTCCGGGTTAATGAGTGTTTCTGAAACCCAGCCCTGTATCCTGGAAAATTCTGGTTCTCTGGCCGGTGTGGCAGAAGTTCCAGAGCCCCCTTCCTGTCCAGTGAGTTACTCAGTTTTGCCTAGTTCAGTGGGGATTGCTGCAATATTGACTTGTTTTGCAGCCCTTCATGAGCTCCAGTCCAGTGTATTTGATGAGTCTCTGTCTAGTCCAGAAGAAGCTATGGGAACCCTGTCTAGTTCAGTGCATACATCAGAAGATTTGCCCTGTCTTGTAAATGCCCCTGAACATGATTTGTTAATAACCCTGCTGGAATCAGCGACATCTAAGTCTGATCCTGCAGTTTTTAGTGAGAATCCAGTAACTATGAAGTCTAGTCATGATGAATTTTTTTTGCCCAGTTCTGGTTTCGGTCCTGTCTTGACTGACTTTGAGGTTCGCAGTTCCTTGACATGCCCAGAGGTTTCTCTTGTGCCGGTGTGCCCAGATGTGCTTCGTATGCCAGACTGCCCAGATGTGTCTGTGTTAGCGTGCTCACGTGCTTCCCTAGTGGAGACATGTTCTGATGTTGCCGGTTGGCCTGCATGCCCGGAGATGGTTCTGGTCCCTAAAAGCCCTGATCTTGATGTTTGTCCTTGTGACCCTGACTCTGGAGTTGCCCTGGGTTCCATAGGGGTTCTTGATAGTTCTCCATGTGAGCCTAAGGGGCGTTCTGACCTGTGGGGATCTCTTTGGAGCTTCCAAGTGTTCTGGGAGATCTCTGAGGAAACTTGTCCTGGTACCTTGGACTGGTTCAACGGTGGGTTTTGTGTTGGTAGGGACAGTTCCGGTGGGCATTGCAAAGGCTTTGGCGTTTTTGGACAGTCCTTGGAAGGCGGTGGGTATCGCGCAGAGAGTTTCTTGGGGTTGTTTTCTGGAAGTCGTGGTTCTGATGGGTGTCACACTGAGGCTTGTAGTGCTGACGGGCATGGTTCGGTAGGTTCTGGTTCCAATTGGTCTAGTTTTGGTGAGACTGATTCGGGAATTTGGTTTTGTCGGACGGATCCGACCTTCATGAATTTTCAGTCAGATCAGTTTGCTGGATTTCCCACTTCTGATTTTTTGGCTTGGGTGGTTCAGGAGAAATATGTCAGTTTTCATAGGCGTCCAGAGGCCGCGTTTAAGGGAGGGGGTACTGTTATGATCGCTTCTGTAGCGTTTACTGCTGACTGCACTGGTATTGCAAACCAAGCAGTTCTAATGTCATTACATGCATTTGCTTGCATAGTTTGGTTTGCACTTAAACTAGTTGCTGATTCCATCTGCAGTCGCTCTGAAGTTTATGACAGTTTAATATGCTTTTGTGTAAACAAACATTGTCTGCTGCAGTGGAGGGGCGGTCCCTTTCCTGCAGGCTGCATATCATTGTCTGCCTTTTCCTGCTATCAGCCTGTGATTAATTACCATTCACTTGTGTGGGAATCTGCAGGTCTGCTCCCATTGGATGACCTCAGTATAAAGAACTGCTTCCTGCAATGCCTCATGGGCTATCATAGTTTCAGACTCTATCTGTTACTCTGCTCGTGCCCCACCTCGTTCCTGGTCCGTGTGGACTGCGCTGACTCCTGCGAAGGGGTCAGCGAGTCCTCCTAGTTCTGCTCTTGTTCTAGAAGTTGCTACTTGCTTGTCTTGTGTCATATATTGGTTCATCGCCAATATATACGCATACTTGCGCATTTTGTTATTTTCCTTGTATTCGTGTTACGTTAATATATCAGTGTCGCTGATATATACGTACACGAACTGTTTATTTCCTGTGTTCAGCTAGTCAGTTTTCCAGCACGTTTTGGTAGTTTGCGCGTATCGTGAACACCCGTGCTGAGCTAGTTATCCTGTTCCTGGTCCTGTTTGTGGATTGCGTTCATCTCTGCGAAGAGATAACGAATCCTTCTGAATCCTGTTCCTGGTCCTGTTTGTGGATTGCGTTCATCTCTGCGAAGAGATAGCGAATCCTTCTGAGTCCTGTTCCCTGTATTACTTCAGTCTTAGTCAGAGTTCCTGCTTATGTCATATATCGGTTCATTGCCAATATATACATATGTTAGTCAGACGTTACGAATAGTTTCATTGAGAGCTATAATTGTAATACGCTAGGAAAACATACTTATTGTATATTTATCTGTGTTACGTTCATCTATCTCGATCCTGCTATTTCCTGTCTCTCCTGTCCTGTCTTTGTGAGGCACGCCATCGCCGCAACGCATTGGCTGCCTCATTCCAGTCTGTCTGGTTTTGGACGCTTGCTGTCGCTAAGTAATCGCTAGCTAGCAAGCGTTCATTCTGTCTACCTGTCCTGATCCCCTCAGTCCTGGTTTATGCGCTCAGCGCTACCTTGCGCTGAGACGTTATTACGAAAGTGTTTGTGGCTGTTCAGATCTGCACCGGCTCTGTGCACCACAATCTCCTATTGGAGTCAGTCCTCTCCTCCACTAAACTGGGGATATCCTGATCCCTTGTGCTGGTGTGTGTACCTCCTTCACGTCAGCTTATGTGTTGTATGCTGACTGTGGAGATTACACCCCCAAGCTTAACATTATGATAGCCCCATTACCAATCCCCATTGTGGGGGGGGTTCCCAGCAAAAATGACACTGTTTGTTTTGGTTCCTGTTCCTTTAAGAAATTTGAGAAGCTCAATTCTGAAACAGAAAATGAGTTTTTTTCTGAATGTGCCAGGTTCCTGGCCAATCCTGAGCTCCAGGCTACTCCTGTTTCAACGTGGGCCCCCCAGCTAGTTTATGTTTTATTTAAGGGAAGATTGTTTCAGTGGGCCTACGATGTCTTGGATCATACCAATTTAAAGGAAAGACCACTGGAATTTCTAGCGTTTGTGATCCATAACTGGCTGCGCAAAACCGATTTGCCTAGCCCTTTTGATAAGCTCCTGGCAGCTTGTCAATCAGCTGCTCCTTCTACTGCCTACAAAAATAATCAGCAAGCAGATAATTGTTCTGATAACTTTTCTTCTGCTAAGGCAGCAGGGTCTAAAGCCAAACGTAAACGCTCCAAAAGAAAAGCGTTACAATCAGCGGAGTCGTTGCCCTTGGCGACTGCGCATCAGATCTGTAACGAGACTCCACCATTAGCAGATAATGAAATTCAGTCACCATTCAGGGGAGTCAAATGGACCTATGAAACTACTAATGAACTTTCATTGCTAGCCAGGGAAAATAAAGGTTCTTGTTTAAATGAATTATCTGAATATGATTATGAAGATATATTACAGAGTATTGAACAGATCAATTTATTCGTGCAGCAAGGGAAATTTGCATACACTACAGTTCAATACTTGCTACAGGTATTGGAGATCCTTAGGAATAAGAAATCGGCCAATCACCTGCTAAATAACCCAATGTATGTTTCTGCCACTAACACATTTGCAAACTATGATCAGCCGGAATGCTCAGCTGTTAAATATGCATGGGATCCTCCATTTGAGAAAGGAGAGATGGAAGCTCTGGTCTATGAATGGAAGAAAGATGCAAGTTCATTTTGTCAGTTTTACAGTGCAAAAAGTGAATTAGTATTGAATGCATGCATTAAGTCTGCTTATAACCTAATAAAAACTGGTGTGTGTGGGTATGACTTTGTGGCTCCATTGATCGATGTGTGGAGAATGATTCTGGACGATTTTTATGCAATTCAATCAGTTGATACCAGGGAAGACACACTGTCAAGTGGAGATTGTTCCACTTCCTCAGTTCCTGAGGACTCGCCTGCTTCAGCACCTTTGGCTGATTCAGCGAGTGATTCTGAGCTCCTTTTGTGTGAAATTGAAGTTCCTGTAATTCCACCCTGTACCATGGATAACTCAGTGTTACTTCCCAGTAAGACAGAAATTACTAATACTTCCTTAATCTTGCCCTGCACAAATTTCTCAGCAGAGGACCCAGAGGTCCTGCTGACTTTCGAGTCCAGCCTAGCCAGTACTCATGACTCTTTGTTTAGTGAAACAGACACCAGAAAAATCTTGCCTGTCTCTGCAAACACTTCTGCAGAAATTACCTGTGTTAATAAAGTTCAACTCCTGTCTGATCCAGCAGATGCCAATAGATGCACTACATCAGTTTCCGAGTCCCAGCAATCCTGTCTAGTAAACTCAGAACCCCAGCATCTGAATTTTCCAATTTTACAAATGAATGGTGATTCAGATGCGCAAACATTGTGTCTTGATCTTCCTGTTTCTACACCTCGCTCTAGTTTCGTGAATAGCTCAGAGCATCTGCTATGTGAACCTGAAATCGCAGAATTATTACCTTGTTCAGAAAATTTTCCAATAAATTTGCCCTGTACCATGAATTGTGCAGTAGATCTCTCCAATGAAACTCAGGTCACAGAATCATTATGCTGTCCAGCAGGTGCTTCCATGGTTTTGCCCTGCAATATGGACTGTTCAGTGATCCTGTCCAGTGAAGCTGTGGTCGCAGAGTCTTATGCTTCACCCAGTACTTTGGATACTTTAAACCCTTTAGCAGAGGAGGCTGAAGCACTGCTTACCTCAGTTGGTGTTGCAGTAATATTCACTTGTCTAGCAGCTGTTTTGGAATTACAGTCTGCTCTAATAAAACTTGATGAATTTCTGCCCAGCGAAGCAGAAGCCATTGAAATATTGTCCTCGTCAGCAAGTGTGTTAGATACCTTGCCCTGTACACAGTCTGATTTAACCAATGTTGTTGAGTCCCTCTCCAGTGTTGTAACAGCCGAGGAACTCCAGCCCTGTCCTCTGAATGTTTCAAAAGTCTTGCCCTGTAACATGGATAATTCTGACTCGCTGGAAAAAATAATAGAAATCTCAGAATTTCAGTCCGGGTTAATGAGTGTTTCTGAAACCCAGCCCTGTATCCTGGAAAATTCTGGTTCTCTGGCCGGTGTGGCAGAAGTTCCAGAGCCCCCTTCCTGTCCAGTGAGTTACTCAGTTTTGCCTAGTTCAGTGGGGATTGCTGCAATATTGACTTGTTTTGCAGCCCTTCATGAGCTCCAGTCCAGTGTATTTGATGAGTCTCTGTCTAGTCCAGAAGAAGCTATGGGAACCCTGTCTAGTTCAGTGCATACATCAGAAGATTTGCCCTGTCTTGTAAATGCCCCTGAACATGATTTGTTAATAACCCTGCTGGAATCAGCGACATCTAAGTCTGATCCTGCAGTTTTTAGTGAGAATCCAGTAACTATGAAGTCTAGTCATGATGAATTTTTTTTGCCCAGTTCTGGTTTCGGTCCTGTCTTGACTGACTTTGAGGTTCGCAGTTCCTTGACATGCCCAGAGGTTTCTCTTGTGCCGGTGTGCCCAGATGTGCTTCGTATGCCAGACTGCCCAGATGTGTCTGTGTTAGCGTGCTCACGTGCTTCCCTAGTGGAGACATGTTCTGATGTTGCCGGTTGGCCTGCATGCCCGGAGATGGTTCTGGTCCCTAAAAGCCCTGATCTTGATGTTTGTCCTTGTGACCCTGACTCTGGAGTTGCCCTGGGTTCCATAGGGGTTCTTGATAGTTCTCCATGTGAGCCTAAGGGGCGTTCTGACCTGTGGGGATCTCTTTGGAGCTTCCAAGTGTTCTGGGAGATCTCTGAGGAAACTTGTCCTGGTACCTTGGACTGGTTCAACGGTGGGTTTTGTGTTGGTAGGGACAGTTCCGGTGGGCATTGCAAAGGCTTTGGCGTTTTTGGACAGTCCTTGGAAGGCGGTGGGTATCGCGCAGAGAGTTTCTTGGGGTTGTTTTCTGGAAGTCGTGGTTCTGATGGGTGTCACACTGAGGCTTGTAGTGCTGACGGGCATGGTTCGGTAGGTTCTGGTTCCAATTGGTCTAGTTTTGGTGAGACTGATTCGGGAATTTGGTTTTGTCGGACGGATCCGACCTTCATGAATTTTCAGTCAGATCAGTTTGCTGGATTTCCCACTTCTGATTTTTTGGCTTGGGTGGTTCAGGAGAAATATGTCAGTTTTCATAGGCGTCCAGAGGCCGCGTTTAAGGGAGGGGGTACTGTTATGATCGCTTCTGTAGCGTTTACTGCTGACTGCACTGGTATTGCAAACCAAGCAGTTCTAATGTCATTACATGCATTTGCTTGCATAGTTTGGTTTGCACTTAAACTAGTTGCTGATTCCATCTGCAGTCGCTCTGAAGTTTATGACAGTTTAATATGCTTTTGTGTAAACAAACATTGTCTGCTGCAGTGGAGGGGCGGTCCCTTTCCTGCAGGCTGCATATCATTGTCTGCCTTTTCCTGCTATCAGCCTGTGATTAATTACCATTCACTTGTGTGGGAATCTGCAGGTCTGCTCCCATTGGATGACCTCAGTATAAAGAACTGCTTCCTGCAATGCCTCATGGGCTATCATAGTTTCAGACTCTATCTGTTACTCTGCTCGTGCCCCACCTCGTTCCTGGTCCGTGTGGACTGCGCTGACTCCTGCGAAGGGGTCAGCGAGTCCTCCTAGTTCTGCTCTTGTTCTAGAAGTTGCTACTTGCTTGTCTTGTGTCATATATTGGTTCATCGCCAATATATACGCATACTTGCGCATTTTGTTATTTTCCTTGTATTCGTGTTACGTTAATATATCAGTGTCGCTGATATATACGTACACGAACTGTTTATTTCCTGTGTTCAGCTAGTCAGTTTTCCAGCACGTTTTGGTAGTTTGCGCGTATCGTGAACACCCGTGCTGAGCTAGTTATCCTGTTCCTGGTCCTGTTTGTGGATTGCGTTCATCTCTGCGAAGAGATAACGAATCCTTCTGAATCCTGTTCCTGGTCCTGTTTGTGGATTGCGTTCATCTCTGCGAAGAGATAGCGAATCCTTCTGAGTCCTGTTCCCTGTATTACTTCAGTCTTAGTCAGAGTTCCTGCTTATGTCATATATCGGTTCATTGCCAATATATACATATGTTAGTCAGACGTTACGAATAGTTTCATTGAGAGCTATAATTGTAATACGCTAGGAAAACATACTTATTGTATATTTATCTGTGTTACGTTTATCTATCTCGATCCTGCTATTTCCTGTCTCTCCTGTCCTGTCTTTGTGAGGCACGCCATCGCCGCAACGCATTGGCTGCCTCATTCCAGTCTGTCTGGTTTTGGACGCTTGCTGTCGCTAAGTAATCGCTAGCTAGCAAGCGTTCATTCTGTCTACCTGTCCTGATCCCCTCAGTCCTGGTTTATGCGCTCAGCGCTACCTTGCGCTGAGACGTTATTACGAAAGTGTTTGTGGCTGTTCAGATCTGCACCGGCTCTGTGCACCACAATCTCCTATTGGAGTCAGTCCTCTCCTCCACTAAACTAGGGATATCCTGATCCCTTGTGCTGGTGTGTGTACCTCCTTCACGTCAGCTTATGTGTTGTATGCTGACTGTGGAGATTACACCCCCAAGCTTAACAGTCTCCCTATGGGGCACGAGGCTCTGTCCTCAGTTACGGAATTCTTTAAAGCTATGGCAGTGATTTACGATGATCCCGATTTAGCAGCAACGTCAGAGAGGAGATTAAAGACCCTCAGGCAAGGGCACAATCCCGTTGAAACTTACACGGCTGAGTTTAGGAGATGGGCAGTGTCAGCCAGGTGGGGGCAGTATGCACTTTTGGACTGCTTTTTGTCAGGGTTATCTGATGCAGTAGCTGATCTCCTGTTGGGCCACCCCAAGCCCAAATCATTGGATGAAGCTAGATCATTAGCAATAAAGATTGACAGGCGAGTTCGCTATCAGAAGCAGACTCGGACTAAGGTTTCAGGGAGATTTGCTTCATGTACGTTTTCTGCTTCTATGCCTTCCTCTCCACCGTCTGACGAGCCAATGCAAATTGGGCGCGCCAAACTTTCTGAGGTTGAGAGAAACAGAAGACGGATGAAGAAATTATGTCTGTACTGTGCTGACAAAGGGCATATGGTTTCTGCTTGTCCCAAGAAGGCGGAAAACTCTATCGCCTAGGAGTAGCTGGAGGTACTACCCAAGGCAATCCAGACTTACCTCTAAATAACAAACATTTATTGCTCCCGTGCTCTATTACCTGGGAGGGCCAAGTTCACTCCACCCAGGCGTTCATAGATTCGGGTTCAGCGGTTAACGTAATGTCACAAGATTTTTCCGACCAGTTTGGTTTTGACTTGACTTCTGTGGGACATCAGGTCAAAATTACAGTCGTGGATGATTCTCCACTACCTATTAATCAGACCATTTCTCAGACTCCTATATTGTTGTGTCAGATTGGGGTCTTGCATAAGGAGCAGATACAGTTTCTGGTGCTCAAGATGTCCACCTCCACTATCATTTTGGGTATGCCATGGCTAAAGAAACATTCTCCTTAGATAGACTGGCGTTTCAGACAGTTATTAAACTGTGATAAAGTAAACAGTTGGAAATGTCGCGCCCCTCCTTAAGCTGCTGATACTGATCGACGTGATCCCAATACCTTAAAATCAAAATAATGAATGAAAAATCAGATAGCGCTACTGATGACCTGGAAAACAAGAGATCCTAGAAACACTTGTAGTTATCTTGAATATGATATTTATATAAAAGAATACAATGCAACTTTAATAAAACTTCAATTGATCATTAAAAACAATGAATATCAGTATGAATCAATAGAGGTCCTGAGCTGTGAGGTCACAGACTCTGATTAATCTCCCAATGGGGGTATGACAGAATGATAAGGTGCTTGCTATTAGTGCAGCCTGCAATCCAATCTAATGCTGGAATAAAATAGAAAGCCCTAGATTAAGATATTGCAATTTCGTGCTCCTTATTGTGATTGCGTTTAAGCAACTTGCAGAGTTCCAATAGGAAAAGATCCTGGATGAGTGACATCAGAGGCAATGGGGTCCTCTTCACTAAGCTTAGCGTGATGCTGAATCTTTAAAACACTGTATCACTTTGTGCATATAGCGTACTCACGATCTTCACATGATCAAAGGCAGAAACCATGCAGTGTGCAGAGGTCCTCTGGGGGAGCCGCTCGATCTCACTGGCCCCGGCCGGCAGCGCAATGAGAGAGTCTAAACCAGCTGCTAGATGTTCGTAGCAGGGTCGGGCAGGGTGCCCGGCTCCAGGAAGGGATGCGGAAGCGCTGTGCGGTGGATAGTGCAGCCCTCACCGCTGCGTGGTGGTTCAAAGCAGCCGCCCTCTTCCGGACTGTGTGATGTCACACGTGATGCCTGATGCTAACGTTTCGGGAGGGACGCCTCCCTTTCTCAAAGCGGGCAACTAGGGAAACAGGGCAGGCTGTCTTTTATCCTGTATGCGCACGTGGGCTGCCTTTTGATAATAGAGTTGTCATTCAAAAGCGAACAGCTCCAGTTCACTATTCAAACCATATGGTAATAAAGTGTGTAGATTGTATATCCAGTTGCCCTCTCTCCTGGACATTTGCTGAATATAATCTCCTCCCCTCCATGATTTTATAACTTTTTCCACTGCCATAAATTTCGTTCCCTTGAAGGAACAGTGGTGATATTCTTTATAATGGGCTGACAGAGGGTGTTTCATGTTTCCTTTAGCTATATTTGCACAATGTTCTCCCAGCCTCTCTCTAAGTGGGCGCTTGGTTCTCCCCACATACTGTCTAGAGCACGGACAGGTCAAAACATAGATGACCCCTAATGTGTCGCAGTTCATCACTTCATTTATGCGAAACGTTTCCTTATTGGATGTTGATGTCACTTCCCTCATCTTCTCCACAGGTAGACCATTTTCCCTACAGGCTCTGCAGAAGCCGCATTTTCTAAAGTATCCCTCCTGTTTCCCCCCCTTATTCTGTTTCTTTACAGTAGGAGCCAATAAGTTTCCTATATTTCTGGATTTTCTAAAAATAATTTTTGGAGAAGCAGATAAAATAGAGGTGAGGACAGGGTCTTCTCTTAATAGCTTCCAATGTCTATCAATTATGTTCCTAACCTTCTTCGCCTGTGCTGAGTAGTTCATAATCAGACCTAACTGCTGATTGTTTGCTATAGTAGGATGGG
Source organism: Hyperolius riggenbachi (assembly GCF_040937935.1). Taxonomy (NCBI): domain Eukaryota; kingdom Metazoa; phylum Chordata; class Amphibia; order Anura; family Hyperoliidae; genus Hyperolius; species Hyperolius riggenbachi. The sequence goes on from NC_090650.1 coordinate 288,852,467, forward strand.
TCTTTTCCTCCAGCAGAGTCTCCCTATCTGTAGTTTTTGCTGTTTCTTTCGCCATTGCCACAAACTCTTTTGGATAGCCCTTCTGCTGAAACCTAGTTTGTAAAGTGTTGGCTTCCCTCTCGTAGTCTGTGAGATTGGAACAGTTCCTACGTAGCCTGATGAATTGTCCCTTGGGTATATTAGTGAGCCACTTTATATGATGACAACTATCGATGTTAATATAGCTGTTGGTATCAACAGGTTTCAGAAAGGTTCTAGTGAGGATCCTCTGGTCCTCCGGAAACACTGTAAGGTCCAGATAATTTACACTTTCTCTACTAAATTCCCCAGTAAATTTCAGGCCATAATCGTTGACATTTATCCATTTTAGAAACTCCTCCAAATTCTCCCTAGTGCCCCTCCAAATAAAAAAGGCGTCGTCAATGAACCTCCTCCAGAGCACCAGGGCGGCTCCGGGGCCCATGGGACCACTAAGGATGAATCGTTCCCAGTGGGCCATATAAAGGTTAGCAAAGGCCGGAGCAAACCGGGTCCCCATCGCCGTCCCGGTGCCGTGGAGGAAGAACTCGTCGCCATATTTAAAATAATTGTGCTTCAATATGAAGACAATACTCTGTAGAATAAAATCTATCTGTTCACTGTCAAGAGTGCCATCCTCCTCCAGAAAAAACTGGACTGCCTCCACCCCCTTGGTGTGGGGTATCACTGTATAGAGTGAAGCTACATCTAGTGTACAAAGCCAGTCATCTTCCGCCCATTCGTGTTCTGACAGTAATTTCAGAAAGTGTCTAGTGTCTTTAATATAGGAAGGGGTGGACTTGACTACTTTTTGCAAGTACTGGTCTACATACTTCGACAAATTCGACGTCATGGACCCAATACCCGATATTATGGGCCTTCCTGGAGGGTTATCCAATGTCTTATGGATCTTGGGTAAGTGATAGTACATTGGTAACCTTGGTTTGTCAATGTAAAGGAAAGCGTATTCATCCTCATCTATAATTCCTTTCTGTTTACCCTCCTTTAAAAGGTTCTCGAGCCTCTTCAGAAATTTGAAAGTTGGATCTAACTTGGAGACCTGGTAGGTCCCTTCATCGTGAAGTTGACGCAACGCTTCCTCATGATAGTGTTCCAGACTTTGGATTACAACCCCCCCTCCCTTATCAGCTGGGCGAATGATGATAGAATCATCATTCTGCAATAGTTTGAGGGCCCTTATTTCCACCGGCGTCAAATTGTCTATGAAGCGGTTTGTCAGTTTATTCAAATCCTCCAGTACTAATGTTTCGAATGTGTTCATCTGCTTACTGGCTTCATGTGCTGGGTAAAATTTGGACTTGTTCCTGAGCCCAGAATGTACAAATTTATCCAACTCTTTACTGGATGCCTCCTTGACCTCACCATTCTTAGCAAAATACTTCTTCAAGCAAAGATTTCTCATAAATTTTTTGACACTGATAAAAGCATCAAACTTGTTAAGCTTGCTAGATGGAGCAACTTTAATGCCCTTAGCCAGTAGGTTAAGCTCAGTCCTAGATATTGATCTATGGCTAAGGTTGAAAACTCCCCCTTCCCCTATAGTGGCTGGCTCTACATGTTCTTCCTTGTTCTGACAGGTCTTTTTAGAGAGTCCCCTCCCCCTCCTTCCTCGCCTCCTGCCTTCAAATTTAGGTTTCTGTCTAGATACTGATCTATCCTGTGTTGCTGACGTTTTTTGTCTGGTGGCCCTCTTATTGCTTGCTGATGTTTGGTGAGACTCCTTGTTTACCGCTGAAAATTTGGAGCCCCAAATCTTAGAGTGGTACGATGATCTAAAAAATGCACATTGGTTTTGGGATTGGCTCCCAGTGCTTCAAATCTGTTATATGTAGAAATTCCCACCTCATTTCTGTTAATATAGTAGTTATCTGTGCAGGCGCTCAACATCAAGTCCCAACAATAGTGACAGTTCCAGTATTTCAAATCAATAGCAACAGTTCCAATTTCTGATAAACTTCATAGGTTAATGGTGACAATTCAAATAGCTGATAATCTTCATATACTCCACTTAAACAGACAGACCCACACTGGGTACTCTCACCGGATTTGTAGGCTGATTGTATTACAGATCAGCTAATACGCGTATTTTTGATGATATCCCATCGGTCTTCAGTAGAGATTGTATCTAGAACTCAAACAGGGATACAGGGACATAGCGTAATCCAGTATATACTATAACAAATGACAAGTGTAGCACTTTCACCCATACAGTGCCAAAAACCGTGATGACCCTCCACCGGTACTATTAAGGTAATGTTAACCGCTCACCAGATCACAGGGCAGACCACTTGTAGGAGATCAGCTAATGCGCTTTGTGATCCGCCTTCAAAGTATGCAGCCTTCTTCCTGATTGCCTTAAACTCAAAAACAAACGCTGCATAGCGTAACTCTGTATTTATTAAAAAGATTAAAATCACAGCAATACACTCACAAACATCCTTGAATCATGCGCATGTAAATAAATTCTCAGAAGGTCTCGTTAGCGTCCGTTTTCATCTACAGCGTGTCTCCCAGCTCACACTCGTACGGAAGCTCCGCCTTACTTCATTTCTGTTAATGTTCCTATCTTCCTCCTGCGTCTGACTTTTATCTGCAGGCCTAGTCTCCTCTAAACTGCTACTTTCCGCCTGATTGTCCGTGGAAACTTTCTTTCCCTCAGTGGGGTTCATTTTCTTGTTGCCTTGATCCCTGTTTATCTCAACTGACCTCTCTGACATTAGTTGAGTGGTCACTTGAACAAGGCCAGTCTCAACTTCTGGCTCACCTTGCTCGTTTAAGGGTTCCATATGCATCGCTTGCCCATTGGGAGTATCAGTCTGAATTCCTTGCAAAATAATGGGTACCTGCCTACTGGATGGGCCGGATTCCTCATCTGCTACGCTAGCATTGTCTCTGGCTGCCTCCTGTAGTATTTCACCCTCATCAGTGGCTATCTTTTCCTCATTGGAAAAATTCTCCTCTAGTGATACCTCCTCCAACTCCCAAACTCCCTCTGGGCCCACCTGTGGGTGTTTTGCTAGTTGTCTTTCTTCCCCATATAGTCCATCCCTCTCAAATTTCTTCTTTTTCCTTTGAATGATCTCTCCTTCCATAGTGGTTAACCTAACCTGTATACTGGATTCTAAATGCTTAAAGAAATCATTCTCTCTAAATGGTTCTATTTTCTTATAGACCTGTCTAATTTCTTCCCCTGTTTGTAAGAGCTGTATCTTCCTCAACTCAAGGATGAACTCCATAACCTGTAGAGAAAAACCCTTGAACATCCGATCCCATTTCAATTGAGCTTCTTCAGATTGTAAGTCAAAAGAGAGTGCTTTCTTAACTTCCAAACCCGGTGGGACTGTGTCGTGTAGATGATATCTTTCCAATGTATACACCTCCCATAGGTTCTTTGTTTCTTGTGTAAGCATCTTTTCTAAATTTCTACAGTGTGACTTAATCACATCTTTTTCAAATAGCGTGGCCCCCTGATTGGAGTCCTGGCAGAAGAATTTCTCCAATCTGCCTAGACGATCTTCCCTGTATTGCCATAAATTGGCACTGGCTGGAATAACAATGGCCATTGAGGCGGCAGACATTACCTGGGATAAAGGAAGCTGTGATAAAGTAAACAGTTGGAAATGTCGCGCCCCTCCTTAAGCTGCTGATACTGATCGAGGTGATCCCAATACCTTAAAATCAAAATAATGTATGAAAAATCAGATAGCGCTACTGATGACCTGGAAAACAAGAGATCCTAGAAACACTTGTAGTTATCTTGAATATGATATTTATATAAAAGAATACAATGCAACTTTAATAAAACTTCAATTGATCATTAAAAACAATGAATATCAGTATGAATCAATAGAGGTCCTGAGCTGTGAGGTCACAGACTCTGATTAATCTCCCAATGGGGGTATGACAGAATGATAAGGTGCTTGCTATTAGTGCAGCCTGAAATCCAATCTAATGCTGGAATAAAATAGAAAGCCCTAGATTAAGATATTGCAATTTCGTGCTCCTTATTGTGATTGCGTTTAAGCAACTTGCAGAGTTCCAATAGGAAAAGATCCTGGATGAGTGACATCAGAGGCAATGGGGTCCTCTTCACTAAGCTTAGCGTGATGCTGAATCTTTAAAACACTGTATCACTTTGTGCATATAGCGTACTCACGATCTTCACATGATCAAAGGCAGAAACCATGCAGTGTGCAGAGGTCCTCTGGGGGAGCCACTCGATCTCACTGGCCCCGGCCGGCAGCGCAATGAGAGAGTCTAAACCAGCTGCTAGATGTTCGTAGCAGGGTCGGGCAGGGTGCCCGGCTCCAGGAAGGGATGCGGAAGCGCTGTGCGGTGGATAGTGCAGCCCACACCGCTGCGTGGTGGTTCAAAGCAGCCGCCCTCTTCCGGACTGTGTGACGTCACACGTGATGCCTGATGCTAACGTTTCGGGAGGGACGCCTCCCTTTCTCAAAGCGGGCAACTAGGGAAACAGGGCAGGCTGTCTTTTATCCTGTATGCGCACGTGGGCTGCCTTTTGATAATACTATAGCCGCCACTGAAGCCCAAGGTGAGGGAACCTCTGAGCCCAGCTCTGAACCCCCTGAGGTAGATACCTGGGTGGATTGGGTGCCCACGTTAAGCCCATTCCAACAGGAGGCCCCCGAGGGGAAGCCAGAGGGGGTTCTCTTTGTGCCATTACAGTTCAGATTCAAAGTTCTACATACTTTTCATGCCCATAAAAATGCTGGTCACGCCGGGATTGCCCGCACACAGGATTTGTTGGACCGCTGTGTCTGGTGGCCCTCGATAGTTCTAGATTGCAGAGAGTTTGTGGGTAGTTGTTCCATCTGTGCTAGGAGTAAGGCATCTTGGAGGGCTCCTGTGGGTACTTTGCAGCTGCTTCCAGTGCCTGAGCAGCCATGGACCCACGTGTCCATGGATTTCGTGGGCGAATTGCCTAGCTCTGATGGTAAGACAGTCATATGGGTGGTAGTCGACAGGTTTAGTAAGAAGGCCCACTTCATTCCCTTGAACGGACTCCCCACTGCCCAGGAGCTGGCAGAACTCTTTATACACCACATTTTTAGACTGCATGGGATTCCAAAAAGTGTGGTGTCAGCAGTGGCATAGCTAAGGAACTGTGGGCCCCGATGCAAGTTTTACAATGGGGCCCCCTAAGCACTCTATACATAACAATTGATACGGCGCACCAAAACCTGCCAATGGCAACTACAGTGTCAGAGGTGCAAGAAGGGGAAGAGGAACAGCTTGTTAATGATTACCACTATTCAATGTATCTATAGAAGTGATTATTATGAGCACAGGACTAATAGAGAGGTAATACGGTAGTTGAGTGAGGGCCCCTCTGGCCCAAGGGCCCTGATGCGGTCGCAACCTCTGCAACCCCTATTGCTACGCCCTTGGGTGTCAGATAGGGGAGTCCAGTTCATTTCCCGGTTTTGGAAAGCGTTCTGTCATCATTTGGGAATTAAGTTATCATTTTCCTCCGGCTAGCACCCACAGACAAACGGTCAGACCGAAAGAGTCAACCAGTCGCTAGAGCAATTCCTTAGATGTTACGTGGCTGAGGCCCAGACAGATTGGGCCAAATTTTTGCCTTATGCTGAGTTTGCCCATAATAATTTGAAAAATGCCTCTTCGGAATTCTCCCCCTTCCAGATTGTTACAGGGAGATCACTGAAATTCTCACCACTACCAGTGGTGTCCTCACCATTTCCAGCTTTGGAACAATGGCAAGGGACTTTAAAGGAAATTTGGGGAATGGTGAAAGAAAATTTAAAGAGAGCTTTTTCCACACAAAAGAAACAAGCGGATAAGAAGCGGTCACTGGAGTGGGAATTCGCACCGGGTGATTTGGTGCGGGTTTCTACTCGACATCTGACGTTGAGACAGCCTTCTTCCAAGTTGGGTCCCAAATTTATAGGACCTTACCCTATTTCCAGAAAAGTCAACAATGTTGCCTATGTTGTCTCGCTCCCACCCAGTTTCAGGGGTGGTAGAAATTTTCATGTGTCTCTCTTTAAACCTGCAGTACATGTGGACTCCACTCCCGACATCCCCCCCCCCCCCATCCGTGGTAGTTAATGGGGAAACAGAGTATGAGATAGAGCAGGTTCTTATGAGAAAAACAAAACAAAAAAGGCACAGAGCGATCGGGAGCCCGATCTGGTGTATTATCCAAGGGGCACCAGAGAAGATATAGTAATTGAGGAAATATACTCACAATATACTGGTTGCTAAGCAGCAACCAGTCGTTTCGCATGTGGGGTAGTACCGTACCCACTAGGCCTTGCTTCTAGTGATCGAGCTGGTCACAGCTCCGAAAAAACGATAGGACACCAGGAGAACTTCCAGGGGTCCTTTCCATTAAAATAGGGGTTTAATAGCTGGGGAAGAGGTAGTTAGGAGGCGCCCGGGCAAGGAGTCTGTATATCTTTCGTCTTATACTTCAAAATATAGCATAGTAATGGTTAGCAATTAGCATACCCTGAGGGAGTAACACTCACACGTAAGGTAGTGGTAAAAAGACTTTTCAGACTTTATTTGATATGGCACAATTTGACAATTTGACAACGCATTTCACAGTCACACCCGCTTCCTCAGGTCAGTAGTTGTGCCCAGTGCAGTCTTTAGGTCACGATAAGTGCCTCTGTCGGCGCTTATCGTGACCTAAAGACTGCACTGGGCACAACTACTGACCTGAGGAAGCGGCTGTGACCGTGAAACGCGTTGTCAAATTGTGCCATATCAAATAAAGTCTGAAAAGTCTTTTTACTACTACCTTACGTGTGAGTGTTACTCCCTCAAGGTATGCTAACCATTACTATGCTATATTTTGAAGTATAAGACGAAAGATATACAGACTCCTTGCCCGGGCGCCTCCTAACTACCTCTACCCCATGAGATAGAGCAGATCTTGGACTCCAGATTGGTGCGCAATTCTGTGCAGTACTTGGTTAATTGGCGGGGATACGGTGCAGAGGAGAGATCTTGGGTGCCAGTCTCTCGCATGCATGCGGAGGAACTCAGGGAGGAGTTTCATAGGTTGCATCCAGATAGGCCGGGTGGTGCGTGTCCGGAGTCCACGCCTAGAGGGGGGGGTACTGTAACAAGCATGGATCTGGCGGCTGCTGACTCGCAGGGGGGGGGGTCTGCAGCCGCCTTTCTCCCTGGCTCTCAAGCTTTATCCATTTCCCTTGGCGTCCAGCACGCCGGGAACAATGTTATCTCCAGCTCATAGGGTTTCTGTCTCGCACGGGCGCGCACGGAGACAGGACCTTTATGCGGGCAGAAGGCGCGTCAGCTGACCTGCCGGTCGGCTGACGTCACTGATGACTCTCACCGCACGTGTTTCAGCACATGAGTAGCATTACAGAAATATCTGACAAGGGGGTTTATTCATGAGTATATATGCAAGGATCAAGAAGATATGGTGTAGGATGGCTAATAAAATGTGTTAAAACTATTTTATATTTTCTTCCTTATGGTGTGGTGTGCTGGTTAGCTCTTCACCCTTTGTGGGAATGGGTAAGAAATATTAATGTACTCTTAAACCACCTTGGGGGAGGGGGATATCTGGGATCCCCACCTGTATGATCATGCAATTGAAGAAGGATACTGTGTTAAGGGGAATGAGGAGAGAGGGACTTTACTCATATTGTTTGAATCAAAAATGTATTCTGTCTGAATGCATCACCTATTGTAGATTGAAAAACAATGATGCTAATAAGCTAGGAACCACCATAAGGGCCAGTTTTCACTAGCGTTTAGGATGTGAGGTGAACGCCGTATCCCTCCGCAGCTACTTCCGGGTGTGTTCCAGACAACCAGATGCGGTGTCATGCAGCTTCCAGTTGGTGGCTATGGGGACCCGGATGCGTGCTGCAGAGAACTGCAGCATGCTATCCATAATTTTCCCCTTGTTGCATTGCGCTGGATTGCGTAGGTAAATTTGCATCAATGGAAACTACTCCATTGACATGAATTGGCTGCAGTTTCCTCGCGTCACGATGCGGGACAGTTTCTGCACAGCAACGCGTCTAGTGGAAACGGGCCAAATTGCAACATCTGGTAGTCTCATTGACTCTGACAAAGAATTGTTCTACTTTTCCTACTTAAAAAGGGAAAAAAAACAATGTCCCATACACAGTATTTATTAAACTGATTAAGAGACCCACATGTCATGCAAATCTTACTGTCAGACAGAAAACCATCTCCTATGTCAGTGTGAAGTGATTTTGCATATGTACTAGTCATTGTCATTAGATTCTGTATCTGCTATCTCTTCGCTACAACCTTCATCTCAGCATATCCGGTTGTAAAGTTACTGAAAATAATGGTGCTTGTCATGTCCTGAGAGGCCGTTGAGTCTCCAGTTCCATTATCTCCGTGCAAAGGACCAATTGATTGGCTATCCTTGTCAGAAAGCGATAACTCCCCCTATTTAAAGCATACTATAGGCAATAGGTGATTGCACTGGGCATCTTACATTGCCACATGTTGCATCTGGAGTTCTGGACTTAGTATGACACTGCAGTTACTGCAGTTCATTCAAAAGTAGCAGACTGTGCACTTCTTTAGCATCATCCCTTTAACCATGTTTTCTTCAAACAAACAAAATTCCTAAGCAAGCAACTTGTTATGTATACACTGATAGCTAAATAAAACGCTAATGAAATATAAAATAAATGACTCCCAATGGATCCATTTGTTTTAATGCTTTGTGTCTCTGGGTATAAAACAATAATGCTTTCTCCAGACTCTTAATTCATGGCACATTTTAAAGCCATAAAAATGTTTTTTTTGTGAAGAAAGGAGAGCAAAGCTTTCAAAACACATTCATTTTGCATCACCAATAACTGTCAAATCAGTTAGAAGGACTGTCATGAACCGGCCCGCGGCACGCCTGCGTATACGGTTCCCGACTGCGGGTTTGACCAGATTAAGCGGGGAACAGCCTTATTTAAGCTACAAACAAGGCTGGGACCCCTCAAACACTTCCCACTGCCACCACTAGCGTTGCTAGACACGTCCCCTCAGCTGTCGAGGGCTAAACACGCAATCTGCGTTTTCGTATTTGGGTCAGCTTTGCACTTAGGCCGAATACGAGAACGCCACGCACCCACACACACAGTACAGTTGTACAGTAACACAGCACAATCAGACACTGACTTGTAATGCAAGTTACACTGTCGTGCAGCAAAACCACTAACAGTCGTTCCGAACGATACTGTTAGCTACTCGCACTGGCGTTTCGTATGTTGGGTCAGCTGCGCGCTTTAGGCCAACGTATGACAAACGCCCCCCACACACAATGCAATTACAACTTCATATGGTAGTGTTGCTCAAGCATACAAATTAGGCATGGACTTATACACAGCTACACTGCAGTCTCCTCTAGGCTATGAGTGTTAGTTTAGTACGGCAGAAGTCAAGCTTATTAAATAATAATTTAATATTCCAGAAAAACATGGAACAATGCAGAACAGAATATATACAAAAGATTACAAAAAACAAAGTAAAACAGTTACAAAATTAAGAGTTACAAAGATACACACCAAGCAGTTTGCTTACCAAAATACAGGAATCCAGATAGAAGAATCTTGGACTATTGTGGACGGACACAGTTCTGGCTTTGACCAGGAGCCCCTTAGCTTGGGCCGGGAGACCAGCTGCCACTACCGTCAGAAGAGAACTGATTTGAGGTAGCTGTCCCCTGGTTTTTATAATGAAATATTCGCCTCGAGGCTGTAAGCCTGTGTGGACGGGGGGAAGCTAGATTTAATTACATCCTCAGTCATAATTGGATTTCCAGAGATCCAACATCCACTATAGTACACACACCCAACAAAAGACTTCCTTAGCCCAATTTCCCCAGGTTACAATGTCTATACATCAAGAGATTGTTAAGTGAGGCTTTTCAACTCCACCAATAATTCAATTTCCACAGGTCTAGTCCATACATAACACACGTCATATCCTTTCCTGTGATATGCCACTTCAAACCTTTCCTTGTCTCAGTTTTCAGATCATCAAAAAGGTCTTCCCCCCCCCCCTTCCAGGTGACAATTGATTAAGGCTTCCTCCACCTTCCAGCAGGCTTGCCAGATGTAAATTCTAGAGTTTTTTGTTAGCCTTTGAAGTTCCCTGACTCTGTCTGGATTTGTATAATGGGACAATAGGGCTTCTAATTAGCTCCCTGCTCTCAGAGGAACTGAGGGTAATTGTATTCCACACTGTCACACAGACAAGTACAGCTTCCCCAAAGCCAGATGATGACCCATACATACGCATCTGAAGTACATAGCAGACAGGAAAATGAAAATATTATCCTTACATCATAAGCACCCCAGTATTTTCCTGACAAGGACAATCTTAAAGGGACACTTAGGGTCAAATAACAGATCATAATAAATTATTCAAGATACCCATTTTACCTTAGTTATGCTAGTTTCAGTGGAAAAAATGCTTCTTATATCTCCATATGTATTAGTATGTAACCGCACACTCTCAGTGAAGTTTTCCCATGACAATGATGTAACTTCCCCTTCTTCCCCAGAGCACTCTGCAAGACCAATTGAGGTAGGATATTCCAAACACTGATAATAATCATTTAAAAATTATTACCTATACCTCTACATGCTAGATTAAATTTGTCTTGGGTGGCTGATAAAGATGGGTAAGAATTTAGCATGTGCACGGCAGCCCTCAGCATGTCCTAAAGATCTGTCATGCTGGTCTTTACCGATGTACAATCGACCACTGAGTGCATCGTTCTTCAACTCACCTTGCTCACTGTAAAGCCGCTCATTCATGTGCCGTGTATCACACTTCCAAGCCGGCAATTCCACTTTAACGCCACATAAGATTCTGCAAGTTGACTTTTGCCTAGAACTCAGATCCAGATTAACGGCAAGGCAACACATGCACTTGCCTCGGGCCTAGTGAGTTCGGGGTAGGGGGGGGGGGCTGTACTGTGGGGTGTGAATAGAGAGTTGATATAGGAAGGTGAGCAGAAAGTGAAAGATGCACAAAGAAGCAGCAGCTGAATAGCTGATGGTATACATTGCAGAGCATTTCAAATACCTGAATGATCACAAATTACTATGATGCTGCGTAGTCAGACCTTCATATTGCAGCGGCTATCCGGCAGAGCAGAGTAGAAGTAGGGAACATGCATAATCTCATAATCAGCAGTCTGTCTTGCTGGAAAGTTTAAAGGGACACTATCAATACCCAAGTGTTCTAAAATGACAATGTACAAATAATGTCTAAGTAGCAGTGTTAATATTTTCCTACTTTTCATGTTAAATATCAGAGGCAAAAGTTTAATTTATTGAGTGTAGGATCTAGCTACATTGAGACAAATCGATTGCAGAAGGGGTGTCTGCTTCAATGCATAGCCAGTGTCGCATATCAGACTACAGAGTATTTTTCTTTGAAAACAAAAAAAAAGTATGAAAAGCTGTGGTGTCACAGACAATTACAAATGTTTATAGCAAGTTACATTTCCTCTGTTCTCTTCACACACTTTAGTCAAAGACACAGGGCACAGCAGCTGCAGCTATTGGGAGCTTTCTCTCTCACACACAGAGTTACACACAAGGTTAACAGATGAAGTGTGAGGTGAATTTTCCCTCCCCTCATGCTTTGTTCTGCCGTTAGTTTTGGCGTCAGTAAAGTGTGAAAGTATTTTGATAACAGTAAGGGTTGGTTTCCATTACAAAGTAATGCGAATGCGGCTACCTAGCCGCATCACTTCCGCCGCCGGCCACATCACTTCCGCATCTCCCGATGCGGAAGTCAATGGAGGAGATGGGACGCGGCTGCGGGTGGATGCGGCCGTGCGAGAATCTGCAGCATGCTGCAGATTCTCAGATCGCTCCGCACAACATGCACGCAGTGGAAACTCTTCCATTGGCGTGCATGTGTTTCAGCACACACGCGGTGCGATGTGGCTATGTAGCCACATCGCACCGCTCCTAGTGGAAACGGGCCCTTAACAAAGAGGTTGCCAGTGAAATGTATACACCAGTACTTAGCAGCACTTCCCAAACAATTCCTATTTCCATTGAAAAAAACATGGCAATCAATAGTGTTCCTTTAATTTTGGCGTTGAATCCTTCTCTGAGAGCGCTTCAAATTCCATTATCTCCTGACAATCAGAGAGAGGCTCCTGCATTCAGGAAGCCCATTTCTGCAAAAGGCTGCCTACTCTGAAGACATTTCTCTGCTGCTCTGCCAGAGCCTGTTATGCTGACTTCTGGTGACCCAAAGATTAAAAGCTTATCGGGCAGAGTTTCGCTGAAAAAGGAAAGAAACTGATGGAGCGCACTCGTCTCTCCTCTTTTTTTCTACAATGCTGAGTGACCTAGTGTAATAAGGTCAGTCAGCTTGGTAACCTACCTTTATCGCCCCAAGAAACTCCCCTGGTGACACATCCCTTAGTTAAAGAGACTCTGTAACAAATTTTTCAGCCTTATTTCTTGTATCCTATAAGTTCCTATACCTGTTCTAATGTGCTCTGGATTACTGCAGCCTTTTCTAGTTGCACTGTCTCTGTAATATAGCAAACAGGGAACAGAGGCGCCAGCAGGGTAAAAGTGGATAAAACTTTTAAAATTTGCTTGGAGGAAGCGGTGGACTTACCTCCATAAAGCAGACACGAAAGACTGTCTGTATAATAGTAATCACATTTATTATATAGTACCCCAAAAGTGCAACGCGTGTATTGCCTGATGAAGCAGGCGTGGCCTGCGAAACACGTTGCACTTTTGGGGTACTATATAACAAATGTGATTACTATTATACAGAGTCTTTCGTTTCTGCTTTATGGAGGTAAGTCCACAGCTTCCTCCAAGCAAATTTTAAAGGTTTTATCCACTTTTACCCTGCTGGCGCCTCTGTTTCCCATTTGCTGTACCGTGTCCACCCCTGGTGGAGGGGTGATCTACCCCTTTTCTGATCTACAGAGAGCGACTTCTTAATCCTGAGTGAGGACAGGTCTAATCTCCTCACCTGCCTATACAGAGGTTGCCTTTGTGGTAACCCACGTTTGTGAGTATACTCTTCTCACTAATTATCTTTACTAATTTTATGCTGAACATACTACACTATATTGGGCTCTCGGTTTCTCTAACCTTATGTCTCTGTAATATATCTAATCTTCTTTTCTTTGTCAAGCTTTTTCGACCCAGAGAGGAATGCACTGCCTCTGAAGTGATAGGGAGAAGTTATACATGCCCTCTGTAGGCTCGGTGTTTGTTCTGTGTTTATTAGTCACAGACAGGTCTCTGCACTCAATTTCAGCTTGTCTGAGGGGGGAGGGAGCTGCCCATGCTGAGAAACTGTGTGAATGCTATACTGGAGTGCAGATAATTCACTATGTAATAAAAACTTTGAGTATCCTGTAACACGTTATATATATACAGGATCTTCTCAAAAAATTTGCATATTGTGATAAAGTTCATTATTTTCTGTAATGTACTGATAAACATTAGACTTTCATATATTTTAGATTCATTACACACAACTGAAGTAGTTCAAGCCTTTTATTGTTTTTCTTATTGATGATTTTGGCATACAGCTCATGAAAACCCAAATTTCCTATCTCAAAAAATTAGCATATTTCATCCGATAAAATAAAAGTGTTTTTAAAACAAAAAAAGTCAGCCTTCAAATAATTATGTTCAGTTATGCACTCAATACTTGGTCGGGAATCTTTTTGCAGAAATGACTGCTTCAATGCGGCATGGCATGGAGGCAATCAGCCTGTGGCGCTGCTCAGGTGTTATGGAGGCCCAGGATGCTTCGATAGCGGCCTTAAGCTCATCCAGAGTGTTGGGTCTTGCGTCTCTCAACTTTCTCTTCACAATATCCCACAGATTCTCTATGGGGTTCAGGTCAGGAGAGTTGGCATGCCAATTAAGCACAGTAATGCCATGGTCAGTAAACCATTTACCAGTGGTTTTGGCACTGTGAGCGGGTGCCAGGTCGTGCTGAAAAATGAAATCTTCATATCCATAAAGCTTTTCAGCAGATGGAAGCATGAACCCACTTTTGAACCAGAAACAGCGGCAGAAGCGCCTGACCTGGGCTACAGAGAAGCAGCACTGGGCTGTTGCTCAGTGGTCCAAAGTACTTTTTTTCGCATGAAAGCAACTTTTACATGTAATTCGGAAATCAAGGTGCCAGAGTCTGGAGGGAGACTGGGGAGAGGGAAATGCTAAAATGCCTGAAGTCCAGTGTCAAGTACACACAGTCAGTGATGATCTGCTGTGCCATGTCAGCTGCTGGTGTTGGTCCACTGTGTTTTATTAAGGGCAGGGTCAATGCAGCTAGCTATCAGGAGATTTTGGAGCACTTTATGCTTCCATCTGCTGAAAAGCTTTATGGAGATGAAGATTTTATTCTTCAGCACGACCTGGCACCTGCTCACAGTGCCATAACCACTGGTAAATGGTTTACTGACCATGGTATTACTGTGCTCAATTGGCCTGCCAACTCTCCTGAACTGAACTCCATAGAGAATCTGTGGGATATTGTGAAGAGAAAGTTGAGAGACGCAAGACCCAACACCCCATAAAGCTTTTTAGCAGATGGAAGCATAAGGTGCTCCAAAATCTCCTGATATCTAGCTGCATTGACCCTGCCCTTGATAAAACACAGTGGACCAACACCAGCAGCTGACATGGCACCCCAGACCATCACTGACTGTGGGTACTTGACACTGGACTTCAGGCATTTTGGCATTTCCCTCTCCCCAGTCTTCCTCCAGACTCTGGCACCTTGATTTCCGAATGACAAGTAAAAGTTGCTTTCATCCCAAAAAAGTACTTTGGACCACTGAGCAACAGTCCAGTGCTGCTTCTCTGTAGCCCAGGTCAGGCGCTTCTGCCGCTGTTTCTGGTTCAAAAGTGGGTTCATGCTTCCATCTGCTGAAAAGCTTTATGGAGATGAAGATTTCATTTTTCAGCACGACCTGGCACATGCTCACAGTGCCAAAACCACTGGTAAATGGTTTACTGACCATGGTATTACTGTGCTCAATTGGCCTGCCAACTCTCCTGACCTAAACCCCATAGAGAATCTGTGGGATATTGTGAAGAGAAAGTTGAGAGACGCAAGACCCAACACTCTGAATGAGCTTAAGGCCGCTATTAAAGCATCCTGGGCCTCCATAACACCTGAGCAGTGCCACAGGCTGATTGCCTCCATGCCACGCCGCATTGAAACAGTCATTTCTGCAAAAGGATTCCCGACCAAGTATTGAGTGCATAACTGAACATAATTATTTGAAGGTTGACTTTTTTGTTTTAAAAACACTTTTCTTTTATTGGTCGGATGAAATATGCTAATTTTTTGAGATAGGAATTTTGAGTTTTCAAGAGCTGTATGCCAAAATCATCAATAAGAAAAACAATAAAAGGCTTGAACTACTTCAGTTGTGTGTAATGAATCTAAAATATATGAAAGTCTAATGTTTATCGGTACATTACAGAAAAGGCCTCAGTTACTTGGCCTGAGTTTTATGTAAAAGGCTTGTCCGCAGTGTATGCCTTTAAAATCAATAGAGGTTTTTGTGATGCAGGCAGAGGCATCTCAGGGTCTGCGTGTAGCAGAGGATACACGCAGATACTGAGAACATGTTCCTAAAAGAAGGCCATCGGATTACTCTGACCTCAACACTACACCACAGGAACAGAAAACATTGGCCATATTTACTAAACATCCACGTTCCTGCATATGGGTCAAATGCCTCATTGATTATTAATCAAGTAGGTGTGTATGATGACACCACGAGTGTGTCCACCAATAATCTGGTCTAGGGGGTGGCGAATATGATGTCACGTTTAACTCTTTCCTAGTCGGTATTAATAGCCGGACGAGCTGGAAAGGGGGGCTCTCTCTCTCTGATTCCTGCTATGCTTCAATACTGACTGGAACCCAATTATTTCTCTAAGCATGTTCTTCCTTTCTGTAATCGGATATAATGTATGCTGTACATAGGTAGTCTAGGGTAACATAGAGTAGATATAAGAATACCTGACTAACCACCACAGGGGGTTAGGCAAGAGCGGTAACGCCAAGAAACATGAAGATCTGCTTTGCTTGCTAGGATAAGATGAACTGTATCCATCTGTATATCTGTTTTCTGAATAAACTCCGTAAACATTGAAGAAGCCTGAGAAAAGTCTATCTCCTGCTTGCTGTGTGAAGAGTCAGGTTTGCAAACTCCTGCTGATGAGTTTGCTGGTGCCGGAGCAAAAGGTGGATATTACAATTGGTGCCGTGAACCCAGCGCTGCCTAGCAGAAAAGGCAGGCAAGGACCGGGCCAGATGTCAGTCTGTTATCTAGTTTTCCAGGACTTCCACAGTAACAAGCGGAGGAGACGCTGAGACGCTCGCTAGAGACTTATCGAGAAGAGATAAGTGGTGCTGCCAGGCTGCGAGAAAGCCGGGCGCACGGAATGACGTTCGAGTAATTACAGTGGCGAAGGTTCGTGGACTGAATCATATAGGTGTGAGTGTACACACGCCTAACGCCAGAATCCAGATCGTGGGCTGTCCCGGGCGGCGGCTTGGGGGTGCAAGTGCCGTAGTGGTGGCGATCTGCTGAACGAAGGAATCAGTAGCCCGAGGGGGTCCAGAACTTCGCGAGCAAAACTTGACCGATGCTGTAACGAATGGTCATTTGGGGAGAACGTCTCAAGACACTGGCAAGTATAGTGTTTCATTTGTTTAATTCTAATGCAAGTATTTGGTATTACATGTTGACAGTTTGTGCCAGCAGTGCTTTCTCTCTAAGGTTTCCAGTGTGCGTTCTTACTGGTTTTCCTGTATTGTTTTTTTTCCTCTCTCTCGGGTTGTGCTAGTGGCTGCTGTGTGCGGTTTTTGTTTGTTCTTTCTCTTTCTCCCGTGTGTCCAGCGGGAGTATGGGAGGTTTGCCAGATATGGGTGTCCCCCGCAGGAGAGATAAGGGGGGGCTAAGGCTTTCGAGTAGTAGAGGGGAAGGAGAGAGAGGGAAGAGAGAGGAGACTGGTAATGAGGAAAGTGAGAGAGAGACAGCATGTTTTTTTTCCCCTGTCCATAGGGGTGTTTCTGAGATGTTCTGCAAGCTGGTTCCAGTTCAGTGCTATTAGTTAGTGCTATGTGATGTTTCTGTAATTTCAGCATGATTCAGTGTCATGGGTTTTCTTGTTTTTTTCTTGCGGATCGCAGAGCGTAGGTTTAGTGGGAAGGGGGGCCAATACAGGGCATCCTCCCACCCCCCTCTCTAGAGATTGGGGGAAGCACGGTTAAGGTTTGTGTCCGTGGATATCTGCTAACAGCTGGAAGATTTGTTCAGTTTTGTCACTCCGCATTCCAGGCAAAGGTTTATGCTAGGAGTAAAGTTTGACGTAAATATAGTGACAGCTAGTGTCTCCCTCGTAGGCTATAACATAGGGGGATGATTTCATTTGGCTTTTTGAAGTTCCGGTGTAGTTGTGGAGAATTCCTTCTGTTCAGGATGTTTTTTTTCCCTCCATCTACATGTCCAAGATAGGAAACTTCTCAAACTGCTGTGCATACTATGCCTTGTATGTTCTATGTATGTTCTAACTGTTTTTTTCTGACGGTGCATAGGATTAAGTGGTTGCTATGGGGGACTGACATAGCAGCCATCTTGGCTGGCATGCCATGACTCAACATGGCGTCGGGTTTCTGAGAAAGCCACTCCCATCTGCATGATGTATCAGGAGGGGAGGGGGCGGGAAGCGCCCACTGATAAGCACGCCCCGATGGCAGGGGGGAGGATGTGCTGGGGGGATCCCACGTCCTATGTCACAGCTGTGCACAAGGCGCCGTGCACGGAAGCAGCTGGTGGGAGGGGGGTCCAGAGTGGGGACAGTAGAGAGATTCTACTGAGTTTCTTGGCTTCCAGATGATTTCCTCAGAAGAAGTCTGGACACAGGGAGTGTCCGCATACGTGAGCCAAGCAAGTTGCAGGCTCACGGATAGGAAATGTTTCCCAGCTAGGTGCAGGGAGACAAGAAACAGCGCAGATCAGAAATGGGTCTGTACTGAGTTGCTTAAGGGATTATTCCTGTAAGTGGGGCACCTTAATGGGTGTTGCATGAGTTCCCAACAGTGAAGCAAGGGGGTGCCGGAGTTGGAAAAAAGGGAGTTGACCAATCTGGGTTTCCGTCGGCGCTGTTGCAGAGCGGTAACGTTTTTTTCCGGTTTTTGTCGTGGACAGGGCCAGAGCTTGACTGAGAGGTCTATGCTGGGCTGGGGCTGGTTTTTGTGCGTTTTTTTTTCGTCCACTGATTGGTCAAATATGTTTTTTCCAGCTCCTATCAATTGTAGCACAAAGAACAAAAACTGACCGCAGTTCATGGGGCAATTATACAGATGATAGAATTGCCATGTACAGAGTGACAGTGTATCAGTACGCTGTTTGCCATGTGACTACCTACCATGTGGGCATTCAGGGATCTGCATACAGGCATGGGACGCTGGTATGCTTAGCCCTGCACCCTGTGTAGTTTAAGTGCAAAGTGCTCCTTCCTACAGGGAGGCAGCCGTTTTTTTGTGAAGTCTGGGAGTAGTGGCATGGCAAACATTGATCAGAGGGTACAACACACAGAACTTCTAGCAGAGCTGGTATCGCAATGAAGTTCTAGATAAGTCAATGTGAAAATGAGTAAGAGCATTGCAGGCTCACCTGCAAAGCAGCAACAGGTGTGGCATCCGTAATCTGTGCATGCGACGGCTGCGCATGGACAGATAAGGGGGGATGTGGAGTGAGCTGCAATGAGGTGAGAGCTTCCAAAGGTGAAGTCCGCGGGAGCATATTTTAAACAGGTAAGTACTGAGGATAGTACTGAGGTAGGGGGGTGAAGTTTAACTCCAATCTACCAATAAGAGTAAACAGAGTTCATGAGAACCATAGAGCAACGAGATCAATTATGATATATATTGATCAATTTCAAGTGTACAGAGTACAAGCCGCAGGGCGGATCCCAAATCATTAATAAGAATTGATTTGTTTGTATTTCGATTTCAGGAGTTGGGCAATATGGAATCAAGACAGCTGCAGTGCTGGCAGCAAAGATGGAGATGTCAGTCGGATAAGCGAAAGGTTCCAGATGCCAATCTAAGTTTGGAGAAACACGAGATTCCTGAAATTGGAAAGAGACTAAAACACGAGATTCCTGAAATTGGAAAGAGACTAAAAACCGAGGTTCCTGAGATCGGAAAACGTCTAAAAAAAACTGTCTGAGCAAAGCATAGTGCAAATTGCTAATGTTTTTATTTCCCAAGGTGGTGCTTTTATAATGAAGAGTACCATGCTGATGGTGATCCTAGGTTGCCATTCCGTCCTAGGAGAACGAAGAGAGGACATTCTCATGTATAATAAGGGGTTAATGAGAATGCAAGGCCCAAGCATGTTAATGTTGGGTGACAAAGGTACTAATCCTTTCACACCTCCCTCCGCTTGGCACAGAAGGACCATGCAGGGATGGAGGAAAAGAGCACTTGTGCCAGGAGAAAACAAATTTCATGGCACAATGTGGGTGAAAGGGCTGAAAGGTCAGGTGTGCTGGAAGGGTGACGTGAACGGCAGTGTAAACCTGCTATTGAATGTCACACTCCCAGAATCGATGCACCAATCCAAAGGTTTGTTAAAAGGTACATTGCAGTACAATGGGTACATGCAAAAGGTGGAGTGTGTGATTCAGGGGTACCTTGTCTTGGTTATGCAGAGTGAGATGGTTCCAGATTGGAGAGGAACGAGCAGGAGGCGTCAATCCTCTTACCAGAGAGACGCAGGGGACAACATCACACTCTGGAGCTACCAACAGAGAGTGCCTCTGAAACAACTATACACACGTAAAGGCTGGAAAGCCGAGGGTTGGTGGTTCTCGAAACAAGAAGTAAAAATCGAGATCAAGCCACATTTCCAGGTGACAAAGAGGGTGGGGAGAGCGGTCCCGGGGGAGGGAACGCCAACACAGGGAACCCCATTCACCCCACACGGGTCACAACAGGGGACGATATTACACAGTCCATATGCAGCAGCTTATCCTCATGATAGTTGGATAAGTGAAGAGGTACTCTTAATTGAAAAATTGCAGAGAGTACAGTCTTCCCGGCCTCAGGTACATATTGTGCCTCAGGACATAAGGGGGGAAGAGGTCCAATCAGGACAGCTGGGGACATATTTTGTCAGCGAGAGATTGGACAAGGGGAGGTATATTAATTTTTCTGGAGAAGGATCTTTTGCATGGCAGCTTCGAGATGTTTGGGTGAACAAATGGAAACGGTGCAACATTCCTTTAGGCACCGCCACTTCCTTAGTTCCCACCTCAACCCATGTCTCACACCAGGACCTGAGAGGTCAACCTTTTTTGGTGCTAGACGGGGAGGTGAAGCAAGTAGAGTTGTCCTCATGCGGGCAATTCTTGCAGAAGTACCTGCGTTGGCCGGGGCAAGTCAAATTTAGTGAAGAAGCCTGCAGGCTCAAGAACGCAGAATGCGAGGATACCATTCAAAAGATCCACCCTGAAGCCCAACCGATAGTTCCGGTGGCTGAAGGAAAGGTTTGGTTTTTTTACATAAGGTCTAATGATACATTCAAGGTATATTCTCATAATTGTTCCGATAAGGGAGATTTTCCAAGGGGAACATATTGTGGGAGCGGGGATCCCATATGGATCCAGTCATCCAGGTTGGATGACGTTGTCTCTCAAATTGTTAAGAGAACTCTAAAAGTGCAAAGTTTCACGGGTAGTTCCCGTCCTGAAAGACAACACGACATGGGACAAAGGGGAACAGGGTTTGATCCAAGACAACCACATTTTGTTACAAAGGTTAAACAAACAGTACACTAAGTTAGAGGTAAGATTTCACCATGATACAGGTGATCTTAACGAGGTAGAACACAAAAATGCGCAGGTGAGTTCCAGTCTGACCTGGTGGACAAAGGTTCCGGTGATGTTCCAGGGACACTCGGACTGGGCCTCTGCAGTTCCAAAGTTCTTCCTACACCCACTGGTCGTCTGGATGGGGATGACAACTTTAGGCATCATTATCCAGGTGAGGTTGCGTGTTAAAATTACGTAAAACAAATTAACCTGGTCCAGAGATTGGTGCCTCATAAACAATCTCATGAACCAATAGTTTAAATTAAGGGATATACAGGGTTATGGGTATAGGTTTAGTAGTACCTAGGAGCTGATTGTATAAAGGCGCTCTTTTAGAAGGCACCTGGCACTGCTCCGTTTTGTAACAACCAAACGAGTTTCACTTTTCTGTGGTCATGCAAGTTTGTGAGTGATACGTAAGTGACGCAAATGCTGAGCATGTGGTATAGAGGGACTTAGAAGTAGGGCCTCCTCAGAGAGCCTGGTTACAGGAAGACCAAGAGGTCCTGCTCTCTCTCTTCCAGGGGTAACCACCGAGAGCAGAGAAGTTGTGTGAGCACGAACATCGAAAAGTGAAACATAAAAGAAAAGAAACCAGGTACTGGGAGGTTCAGACGCTGGGATCGGCGGGTCAAGCCGTTTTAGGGGGGATTGTTATAATTTAAGTAGGCCTCAGTTACTTGGCCTGAGTTTTATGTAAAAGGCTTGTCCGCAGTGTATGCCTTTAAAATCAATAGAGGTTTTTGTGATGCAGGCAGAGGCATCTCAGGGTCTGCATGTAGCAGAGGATACACGCAGATACTGAGAACATGTTCCTAAAAGAAGGCCATCGGATTACTCTGACCTCAACACTACACCACAGGAACAGAAAACATTGGCCATATTTACTAAACATCCACGTTCCTGCATATGGGTCAAATGCCTCATTGATTATTAATCAAGTAGGTGTGTATGATGACACCACGAGTGTGTCCACCAATAATCTGGTCTAGGGGGTGGCGAATATGATGTCACGTTTGACTCTTTCCTAGTCGCTATTAATAGCCGGACGAGCTGGAAAGGGGGGCTCTCTCTCTCTGATTCCTGCTATGCTTCAATACTGACTGGAACCCAATTATTTCTCTAAGCATGTTCTTCCTTTCTGTAATCGGATATAATGTATGCTGTACATAGGTAGTCTAGGGTAACATAGAGTAGATATAAGAATACCTGACTAACCACCACAGGGGGTTAGGCAAGAGCGGTAACGCCAAGAAACATGAAGATCTGCTTTGCTTGCTAGGATAAGATGAACTGTATCCATCTGTATATCTGTTTTCTGAATAAACTCCGTAAACATTGAAGAAGCCTGAGAAAAGTCTATCTCCTGCTTGCTGTGTGAAGAGTCATGTTTGCAAACTCCTGCTGATGAGTTTGCTGGTGCCAGAGCAAAAGGTGGATATTACAGTTGTGTGTAATGAATCTAAAATATATGAAAGTCTAATGTTTATCAGTACATTACAGAAAATAATGAACTTTATCACAATATGCTATTTATCTGAGAAGATTATATATATATATATATATATATATATATATATATAGTGGCTTGCAAAAATTTACCACATTTTGTCACATTACTACCACAAATATGCATCGGTTTTATTGGAATTCCACATGAAAGACCAATACAAAGTGGTGTACACGTGAGAAGTGGATCGCAAATCATACATGATTCCAAACATTTTTTACAAATAAATAACTTCAAAGTGGGGTGTGCGTAATTATTCGGCCCCCTGAGTCAATACTTTGTAGAGCCACCTTTTGCTGCAATTACAGCTGCCAGTCTTTTAGGGTATGTCTCTACCAGCTTTGCACATCTACAGGGAGTGCAGAATTATTAGGCAAATTAGTATTTTGACCACATCATCCTCTTTATGCATGTTGTCTTACTCCAAGCTGTATAGGCTTGAAAGCCTACTACCAATTAAGCATATTAGGTGAGGTGCATCTCTGTAATGAGAAGGGGTGTGGTCTAATGACATCAACACCCTATATCAGGTGTGCATAATTATTAGGCAACTTCCTTTCCTTTGGCAAAATGGGTCAAAAGAAGGACTTGACAGGCTCAGAAAAGTCTAAAATAGTGAGATATCTTGCAGAGGGATGCAGCACTCTTAAAATTGCAAAGCTTCTGAAGCGTGATCATCGAACAATCAAGCGTTTCATTCAAAATAGTCAACAGGGTTGCAAGAAGCGTGTGGAAAAACCAAGGCGCAAAATAACTGCCCATGAACTGAGAAAAGTCATGCGTGCAGCTGCCAAGATGCCACTTGCCACCAGTTTGGCCATATTTCAGAGCTGCAACATCACTGGAGTGCCCAAAAGCACAAGGTGTGCAATACTCAGAGACATGGCCAAGGTAAAAAAGGCTGAAAGACGACCACCACTGAACAAGACACACAAGCTGTAACGTCAAGACTGGGCCAAGAAATATCTCAAGACTGATTTTTCTAAGGTTTTATGGACTGATGAAATGAGAGTGAGTCTTGATGAGCCAGATGGATGGGCCCATGGCTGGATTGGTAAAGGGCAGAGAGCTCCAGTCCGACTCAGACGCCAGCAAGGTGGAGGTGGAGTACTGGTTTGGGCTGGTATCATCAAAGATGAGCTTGTGGGGCCTTTTCGGGTTGAGGATGGAGTCAAGCTCAACTCCCAATCCTACTGCCAGTTTCTGGAAGACACCTTCTTCAAGCAGTGGTACAGGAAGAAGTCTGCATCCTTCAAGAAAAACATGATTTTAATGCAGGACAATGCTTCATCACACGCGTCCAAATACTCCACAGCGTGCAGGAGAAAGCAGGAACACTACCACCACCCATGCTTTTCCCCAAGGGAGCAGGTACCACAGGTCTCAAAAGATGCAGGTAGAAAAATTATGTCCCGCTACACCAAGGGTGGGTGTAAAACTTT
Organism: Hyperolius riggenbachi; assembly: GCF_040937935.1. Lineage (NCBI taxonomy): Eukaryota > Metazoa > Chordata > Amphibia > Anura > Hyperoliidae > Hyperolius > Hyperolius riggenbachi. The sequence continues at coordinate 288,876,373 of NC_090650.1, forward strand.
TTTCTTTCTTTATTGATACATCAGTAGACACACAAAAGGCTGATGCATATCGGAGCTCTAAAAGGCTCCTTAATCATAGCCAGCATGTACAAATTCAGCACAGGTTTAAATAGTCGGGTGCACTCCCACATTGAGCATGGCTATCCCTCTTAAAGTCACATATACATTGTTACATTTAAAATGGCAGAACCAACATACAAAAGTCAAAAAGTTAAAAACCAATGATGAATTGTTCCACATTAAGATAAATAGACAGCCTGACAACAGACACGAGTTTACCAAACAATGTGATATACAAAAACAGGATACTAAGAGGGAGGGAGGGGGAGGAGGGGGGGGGAAGGAGAGGGAGAGAGGAAAAAGGAAACAGGCAATGAAAAACCCAGAGGGATTATGTTCTTATGCAGAGCCGTCTCACCCACCAGGCAGCTATAAATTCCTGCCTAGAGCAGCAGGAGGAGCCAGGAGCACTGTTGGGAGTTGAGAGAATAAATGCCTCTCAGTCCACTTAGGTTTCAGTTTACACAGCAGCAGCTAACAGCAGCACCTGACTGGACTCATAACTGGATTCACTGACTGATTAATTCAGTTCCTTCAGCTCAATGATTCAAAGAACCACAGTACTGAGTCAGTGAGAGAAGGCTCGGAGTACAGCATCAGCTTCTGAGTCCTGACTCTTCACTCTGATTCACTGATTCATTCAGTTCCTCTCTCTCTGCTACTAGTAACTGAGTGGATGTAGAGACTGAGCATAGCAGGATTAGCAGCCAGGCATGGACTGCCCCCCAGGCTTTTATTCAGTGATTTAGGGATGGTCTGGTGTATTCAGGTTTGTTGGTGTACAGCAATGTGAAACACTAGGCTAGCTGATAAAAGTGCAATTAGAGGACAGGCAAGCTGGTAAATATAAACAGCATGATGCAGAACTTGCCTGGAGGGTCCCTGGGAAAACATCTGTCTTGTCTATCCCTATTGTTATAATGACTGCATGTGCAGATAAGGTGTTAAACAGGTTGAAACATTTTGACAGTCCCTAGACTCCAGGAGGACTCCTTTCTGACTTGTGTGGGAGACTGGCAGGGACAGCAGTCCTATTACCGGCAACTAGTCTCTGTGTAATTTGGGACTGCTATACAGATTAGCTCTCTGCTCCATCTCCTGCTATTCTCCTTTAGATTGTAAGCTCGCAAGGGCAGGGCTCTCTCCCCCTTTTGTGTCTTGGAAATCATTATACATTTTATTCATCATGTTATTTTTATCACTGTCATTACCAATTCTATCATTTGTATTCTGTATGCTGTATCATTTTTTTGTATTTTGTCACTAATTATGTATCTTGTATATTAGTGTACACCATTGTCTGTATTATGTACCCCATGTTTGTTTCTCACTTTGTACAGCGCCACAGAATATATTGGCGCTTTATAAATCAATGATAATAATAATAATTCTCAGTCTCACTCCACTCCTCCTTTCTCTGGGCTAGTGCATGACAAAATCGCAATAGCAATCGCTAGCAATATGCAAATGCGACTTGATCATTTGGGCTGAGGCTGCCATGATAATGGGCCTCAAGTTTGTTTCCCCACAGGCCAAAAGGTCCCAGTCCTCCCCTGGTAGCAGCATAGTGTGTGTGTATAGTGTATATCTACTGTGTGCTGTGTGTGTATAGTGTGTGTGTGTGTGTGTGTGTGTGTGTGTGTGTGTGTGTGTGTGTGTGTGTGTGTGTGTGTGTGTGTGTGTGTGTGTATAGTGTGTGTGTGTGTGTACTGTGTATAGTGTGTGTATAGTGTGTGTGTTGTGTGTACTGTGTGCATGTGTATATTGTGTGTGTGTGTGTGTGTGTGTGTGTGTGTGTGTGTGTGTGTGTGTGTGTATGCCGCAATAAGTATATTTTATGGTGAAACGCTCTGCTGCATTACAACTATTTTGTGGTGAACCCATGCCGCAATAAGTGTAATTTCTGGTGAAACGCAGCTGTATTATGATTTTCGGGGGTCTTGGGGGTGGGGTTCACCACAGGGGTGGGGGGTATGGGGCTGGGGGGCAATAACGGGGGGGGGGCTTTAGGGCGCCACAGGATTTCTCGCCTGGAGTGACAAAATGGCTACAGACGCCCCTGTTCTTATGTCATATGTTAAACTAACGTCCATTTTAGAATTTAGACCCGCTGGGATGCGTGTGCCCAATTTCCATATCCATAAAGCCCTTTTAATAAACATCTGTGTAAGTCGCCTTCTCTGGGTGAACGTGTAACCCGCTCTACACCCTGAAATGTAAAACTAGCCATATCCCCCTGGTGTTCCCTCAGAAAATGCTTGGATACACTAGAGACTTGAGTGACAAAAGCTTTGTTCCTAATGCATCTGCCTGGTCTATTGTAATGTTCTGAGATCCGTTGCCTCAGGGGGCGGATAGTGCACCCCACATACTGCAGTTCACAAGCATCACAGGTGATGAGATAAACAACATTACTGGAAATTGGAATTACAGTTAATGTATTGTTTCATTTCAAATCTCTCACCCTTGGAGATCGAAAGGATCTTTTGTGTCTGGTTGTGGATGCGACAGTACCTGCAGGTGCTATACCCGCATCTGTACAAACCCTTATAGCTCAACCAGGTAGGAACCGGCCTAGGAGAGCTGGAAAAGATGCTTGGAGAGAGACGGGTCCCCAAAAGTGGGGGCACGCCGTGCAGAAAAAGCACATCCCTCAACCAGTATCCTGCGGAGCTTGGGGTCCGAGTGCAGGACCGGCAAATACTTCTTCACAATGTTAACAATCTTGTTGTATTCCAAACTATAAGGAGTAGAAAAGGTAAGACTCTTTCTTTGCTCAGTCCTGCCTCTGGTTCCCGTACACAACAGATCCTGGTGTTTCTTGTGCAATATCTGCTGTCTAGCTCTACTAATTAACTGGTCACTGTATCCCCGCTCCCGAAGCATCTCCTCCACCACGTCCAGCTCCTGCCCCAGGGCACTGGGATCAGAACAATTGCGAGCTGTTCTCAACATCTCACCATAAGGGATTGCCCTCAGCGTATGGCTCGGATGGCAACTTGTTGCAAGCAAAAGTGAATTGCCAGAACATGCCTTCCTGTAGGTCTTCGTGACAATCCTGCCCAATGTCTGAGAACCACACAGAGTAAGGTCAAGATAGTCTATCTGAGTGGAATCATAGCACATAGTGAAAAACAAATTAAAGTTGTTGGCATTAACAATACCTTCCAAACAAATATTTATTTAGATATCTACAATTACGACATGCATATAGATCCCAATTTGGGTCACAACCTCCCGACCTAAAACCTGACAAACTAGAGCAGCTTTTGATGACTAAAGATATCCCTAAACCCTTGTCAGCCATCTATACAGAGCTAATAAGCCTAAACAACCATAGACTTGATAAATGTTTTAGGAAGTGGACGACTGACATTCCTGAAATGAATGGTAATGACTGGGACACGGTATTAATGGAGTTCCCCACCACAGTTATATCAGCTAGCGACCAATTAATCCAAACCAAGTTCCTCCATAGAGTCTATTTGACTCCAGAAAGACTAAATAGAATGATCGGAGCTAACTCTGATAGATGCTAGAGATGTCTAACTGAACTGGGAAACTTCATACATATATTCTGGACATGCCCCCGGATTACCTCATTCTGGAAGGATGTCCTTGCACTAATTAATAACTTACTACAAATCTCTCTACCTCTCTCAATACCCGTTCTGCTGCTGGGACATTTTAAGGACATTACTCTCTCAAAGCATAGGCAGACATTAGTCAGAATCCTCTGTTTTCAAGCAAGGAAGGAAATATTAAAACTGTGGAAGCAGCCTGCCATCCCAACAATTGGCTCGTGGGCTAAAGCTATTAATAAATCGCTCCCATTATATAGGACCACGTACCTGAATAGACGTAGCCCTAAGAAGTTTGCTAAAATATGGGGTATTTGGGAATCTAGAATAATGAATCCCACTGATCCTAACTTTATTCCTATACTGGATTAGATGACTAAATTGGTGCTGGGGGGGGGGGGGGGGGGGGCGGCTTTCTCTTTTTTTTTCCTCACATCTTCTTCTCACTTTCTTTGTGTCCCCTTGACCCTCTTAATTCTACCTTTCATTTCATTTCATATGCACAATGCTGTAATACTAAGTTATCAAGGAGCCATTACTACACTAGACCTCTAGATTGAATATTGCTCTTTGGTAGACACTGTATCATTATTATGAATTCTATACATATGTATACTGTGTTCAAAAGGCATACATTTTAATGACTGTTATTGGAAGTAACCGTATTGTGCAACTCTGTACCTTGTTTCCTTCTCTCTGCAAAAAAAACAATAAATGTTACCTGTTAAAAAAAAAAAAAGTTGTTGGTATTACAATATGTCATAAAATTGGGCAGGATGTCCTGGGGACCCCCCATATCAGCAGCAGATCATCTATATATCTCCCATACCAAAAAATTTACTCAGAAAAGGGGTTCTCCGCTCCAAAGATGCGGAGCTCCTCCCACCATCCTATAAACAAATTCGCCAGGGATGGGGAGAATTTGGCTCCCAAAAAAGCTCTGCATCTTTGGAGATAGAAAACCCCATCAAACATAAAATAATTGTGGGTCAACAGATGATCTACCGCCGACATGAGGAGGTCCCTAGTAGCCACAGGAAAAGAGCCATATCTCTGGATATGAAACTCCAGTGCTGAGGGCAAGATCATGGGGGATAGAGGAATAAAGTGCAGTCACATCTATTGTGACCCATGTGTAATAATTGGACGACTCCAAAGAATCCAGGCTTTTTAATAAGTGAGTGGTGTCACGTAAGTATCCTGGTAACCATTGGACCAAGGGCTGGAGACAACTATCCACCCATTGGCCCAAACGTTCCCCCAAGGAGCCGATACCCGCAACAATGGGACGGCCCCTTCGGGAAGTAGTGGAAAATGGGGACCACTGGTGTCTTCACCATAAGATAATCCTTCTCTTTTTCCGAAAACACTCCCGAGGAAAAAACAGAATTCAGTAATTCCTTAAGTTCTACCTGGAATCGTACTGTAGGGTCCCCTGGTAAGATCTGGTAAGTTTTTGTATCCCCCAACTGTCGTAAGGCTTCTGCCCTATACATGTCTGAATCCAGGACGACCACAGCCCCACCTTTATCTGCATTACGAATCATTATTGTATTGCCATCTTGGAGGGACTGGAGTGCATCCCGTTCCTGTCTAGTGAGGTCCGAGCTTGCTCTAGATGTCCTCTGTAACTGACTAATTCACTCTCTACCAAATCTTGAAAATTATCAACAGCTGAAGTTCTTGCCTGGATAGGATAGAAAAAGGGATTGGAGTCGGATACGGGGCCCGGGGCTGCCCCGGTGGCTGCCCCGACGGCTGGGCCGCCCGTCACACTGGACACTTGTTCCAGTGCGAGGGCGGTCGAGGCCTCCCGAAAGGGAGGAACCTGCACAGGCGATGGGGCAGCAAAAGAGGGGGGCCCCGCAGTTGCCCCCAAATCCCCCTCTCTATCACCAGCCTCCTCTAATTCCTGGAAATGCTTCCTCACCATTAAATTTCTAATGAATTTGTTGATGTCAAGCATGGTGCCAAAGACATCAAAATGACACAATGGTGAGAAAGACAGACCCTTGGAAAGCAGAGAGAGCTGGGTGTCCGAAAGTTGTTTGCTGGAAAGATTGATGACGTTGGAGTGTTTATTATATGGTCTTAGTTTCTTGTGTTTACGGCCCGCTCTCCTCCTGCACCTCCTTATTTGTTGTGTTTGTATTTCCCACGTTTTTTCTTTGGGTTCTGATAATAAGATGTGGGTGCTGCGGGGGCTATGGCCTGTGTCTGTCCGTGCTGGTCCCCCCCCTTTTGTGGGGTGCCAGAAAAGACTGACTGAACCAATCCCTCCTTCCCATCTGAAGCATTCGAAAAGGAACCTGAGCTGTCTGCCGAGCTAAAGCTGACTTTTTTAGTATATCTGGGTTTACGTAGGATGGGTCTAGGGGATCTGTGCATGGTCTCCCACCTGCCACACTCATACAATACATTGTTCTTATAATCTCCCAAATCCCTAAGGAATTTCACTCGTTTAGTGTTAGTAACAATACCTTCCAATTTAGCAATATTTTCTTTCATTTTGTTGTTAAGGTCATCAAAGAGTTCAAAGGAAGAGAATTTTTCAAGATCCTTTTTGGTCTCTGTAATTTGAACTCTGATGTCCGCAAGTTTCTTCTCTTCATAGGATACTATCAATTTCATGAGTCGAATGGAACAATCAGAAAGAACCTGGTTCCATTCTATTATGAATTGATTGGAATAAATGGTAGTCAGGATTTTTTTAATTCATAGGCCTCTCGGGATCATCCCCTCAGAAACATAATGTTTTAAAGTTGTAATATCCCACCATAATCGCACTTCTTTTTCTAATAAACACTCTAAATTGGTGAGTGAAGATTGCATGTTGAGAGAAGGATCCGTACCAGAAAAACCAGGTTGTGTAGCAAAGACAGAAATATATTTGTTCATTCTATCTGGGTTAGACAATAGTTCCCCTATAATGTCCATCGTATAATCTACACTTAATTGTTCTAAATCCTGAGGATCATTATTAGCAGATGCAGAAGATATCATGTTAGAATCAACAGACAAAGATAAACCCAGTTCCTTATTTACAGAGTTGTCTTCTAAGTCCTGGGAAGGATGGACACTCAGCGACCCTATGGGAATATTGTCCTGGTTAACAGTTTGCAACAATATTGGGCTTGTATTCCCATCTTTAGGTGAAATATTAGATGTAGCACTGTCTTTATCTTCCTAATTGGCAGTAGCAGAAAAGCCTTTTATAAGATCTTTGACATGTGTGGATCTAGGCATAGTCTTAGGTACTGCCCGTGTTTTGGCCCAGTCCTGTAAGCTATTTTGTGTATGCTTAAATGAAGGGACATTGTCACTTACTTTAAGAGATGAGGATGATAGTCCCTGGCTGTGAATTTTCCTTAGACCGTCCACCAGCGCTGAAATGGCAGCTCCATGGGAAGAGATGGACTGCAGCTTATCTGGCTGTGGTTCCCCCAGAGAAAGACGTCGTGGCGATCCCACGGATTGCGCTCCAAAATGCGCCTGTCCGGAATGCATAACTGCCGGTAAACGGATCTCCGACGAGCAGCGTGACGTCATCACACTTCCGCTCTGTCCCCGCTGGAGAGCGGAAGTCGGCTCGGCATTCTTCGTGGTGTCTGCTGGCGGCCATTTTGTAGTGGTCTGGCAAGGACTGTCCTGTTTCCTTTTTCCTCTCTCCCCCCTCCTTTCCTCCTCCCCCTCCCTCCCTCTTAGTGTCCTGTTTTTGTATATCACATCGTTTGATAAACTCGTGTCTGTTGTCAGGCTGTCTATTTATCTTGATGTGGAACAATTCATCTTTGGTTTTTAACTTTTTGACTTTTGTATGTTGGTTCTGCCATTTTAAATGTAACAATGTATATGTCACTTTAAGAGGGATAGCCATGCTCAATGTGGGAGTGCACCCGACTATTTAAACCTGTGCTGAATTTGTACATGCTGGCTATGATTAAGGAGCCTTTTAGAGCTCCGATACGCGTCAGCCTTTTGTGTGTCTACTGATGTATCAATAAAGAAAGAAAACGTTTTACACCCACCCTTGGTGTAGCGGGACATCATTTTTCTACCTACTCCACAGCGTGGCTGGCAAGAAAGGGTATAAAAGAAGAAAAACTAATGACATGGCCTCCTTGTTCACCAGATCTGAACCCCATTGAGAACCTGTGGGCCATCATGAAATGTGAGATTTACAAGGAGGGAATACAGTACACCTCTCTGAACAGTGTCTGGGAGGCTGTGGTTGCTGCTGCATGCAATGTTGATGGTAAACAGATCAAAATACTGACAGAATCCATGGATGGCAGGCTTTTTTGAGTGTCCTTGCAAAGAAAGGTGGCTATATTGGTCACTGATTTGTTTTTGTTTTGTTTTTGAATGTCAGAAATGTATATTTGTGAATGTTGAGATATTATATTGGTTTCACTGGTAAAAATAAATAATTGAAATGGGTATATATTTGTTTTTTGTTAAGTTGCCTAATAATTATGCACAGTAATAGTCACCTGCACACACAGATATCCCCCTTAAATAGCTAAAACTAAAAACAAACTAAAAACTAATTTCAAAAATATTCAGCTTTGATATTAATGAGTTTTTTGGGTTCATTGAGAACATGGTTGTTGTTCAATAATAAAATTATTCCTCAAAAATACAACTTGCCTAATAATTCTGCACTCCCTGTAGAGACTGAAGTCCTTGCCCATTCTTCTTTGCAAAATAGCTCCAGCTTGTGAGAAAATGCGGAAAAGCCGCCACGTGTGTTTAGAACAAGGCGGCTGATTCCGTGTCCAAAGCGGCGGTTTGCACACGTAGGCCTACATCTACCATTATGGCGGAACGTGGAGAAACCGCCGCATGCCCTGATAGCGGTGCGGCTGGTTCCACGTCCAGCGCGGCAGGTGGTACACAACACATGGCTGGTGTGGCTGGGACTGATAGTCCACACATGTTCAGAAGGACGCGCGTGCGCGCTGAGAGGCAGAACTTTTATGACAGCCAGAAGGGAGTCAGCTGACCAAGCCGGTCAGCTGACGATTCAACCAGTTCCCATTGGTCCAGCACTTAGGGGAGGCGCTGGAGAGCGCTGTGCTATATATACTGGGTGCTGGTCATTCACTGGTTGTCTGCTGTTGCGATCACTACGTGGAAGCACTCAGACCTTTTGTTAGATTCTGTGTTACCAGTTGTTATATCCAGACTAGTTCCAGGGTGTTGATGATCAAGGACCTCACACCCAGATTAGGGACTTGTATTACCATTCCGTTATACTTCAGACTAGTTCCAGGGTGTTGATGATCAAGGACCTCACACCCAGATTAGGGAATTGTATTATCATTCTGTTATACTTCAGACTAGTTCCAGGGTGTTGATGATCACGGAGCTCACACCAAGACTAGGCATTGTTTATTATCTGTTATGACCTTCTGCTTTCCTGACCACTCTTCTGATTTCTGATTTGGTACTTCGCTATATCTGATATTCTGTTGCCAAACTCTGCATGTCTTAGGATTACTGAATCTGTCTCCTGTCTTTGTACTTATCTGTCCGTGTGTTGCCGACCTGGCTTGCCCGACCTCGAGAGCTATCTCCCTACCTTAGAGATAGTTCACAGATCATTAGTGACACTCTCCTATTGGTGTCACTAACGCTCTGGTCCTTCCATCTCCTGGCCTGGCTCCTCCCTTCGGGAGATTCTCAGGTTTCTGGAAGGCACTTGTTCTCTTTTGCAGTATAGCCTACTGCTCTGATACCTATTCTCCAGGTATTGCTCTCAAAGTATTTACTGTTGCACCAAAACACTCATATCTCTCCGGTGTCCAGAGGTTAGCGATATATCTGATTATCGGTGATACTGCAGATCATCAATAATCGGGTATATATCTGTATTCTTGGTGATACTGCAGATTACCAATAATCAGACCCTCTCTGTGTTACACCGATCGTTACAGAACGGCAGACCAAATACAAATGGACGCACTCATCAGCCGCCTGGGCACACTTACCACTATGGTGGAAAATATCAACCAAGTGCTGGGTAACCATCAGACCCAGATTAATACCCTGTCTGGGTCCCTACAAAACCTACAGACGGCTGTGGATGAAGTGCGATCTCCTCCTAGCACAGACATACGTATGCCTGTACCTGAAAAATGTTCTGGTCACAGATCTGACTTCCGAAATTTTAGAAGTAGAGAGTTATCATACCTTGAGTTAAGGCCTAATTCTTCAGGAACCGTGATCCAAAGGGTTACATTCATTAAGACTTTGTTATCAGGCGATTCTCAGACCTGGGCGTACAGTCTACCCCTCGGTCACCAGGCCCTAACCTCTGTAGAGGAATTTGTTAAAGCTATGGCTATAATTTACGACGACCCAGACATTGCCTCAACTTCTGAGCGGAAGCTCAAACTGTTACGTCAAGGCAAGAGTCTGGTTGAAGATTATGCTGCTGAATTTAGGAGATGATCAGTATCGGCCAGGTGGGACACATTTGCCCTTTTAGATTGTTTTTTATCAGGGTTGTCAGATGAGGTCTCCGATCTTATGTTAAGCCAGCCTGAACCTAAATCCATCGATGAGGCCATTTCATCGGCCATCAGGATAGATCGCCGGCTGCGCTATCAGAGACAGACCTGAGGTAAAAACCACGTGAGAATGGTGTCCCACGCTGCACCTCCAGTAACTCCACCTCCTCCCGCTTCGCCTCCGCCTTAGCCAATGCAGATTGGTCGGTCAAAATTGTCTCAAGTGGAGCGGAAACGCAGGATAGCAGAGCAGCTCTGTCTTTATTGTGCAGAGGGGGGTCATAGAGTACAGAATTGCCCTAAGAAGTCTGGAAACGCTTCTGCCTAGGTGTAGTTGGGGGTAATACCCTAGGCGTGCAATTTTTACCCCTGGATGATAAATGTTTGCTTCTTCCCTGTACTGTTTCATGGGAAGATAGGTCTGAGGTCACTGAAGCCTTTATTGACTCGGGCTCAGCGGCTAATTTTATGGATTACAAATTTGCTAAGAAATTGGGTATTCCAGTCACCCTGGTAAAACCACCGATTCAAGTTACTGCAGTAGATGATTCCCCTCTGCAGGGTAACAGTCCTCTGTCACAGACTCCAGAAGTGGGAGTCACTATCGGGGTGTTGCATAGAGAAGATTTGCATTTTTTTGTATTGCGAATGACAACCTCCACGATCATTCTTGGCATGCCTTGGTTACAACTTCACTCACCTCAGATTAATTGGGCCACTGGTCAGCTAACAAGCTGGTCTTCCCATTGCTTTCATCATTGTTTAGCGAAGGTAACCTTGGGTGAGACCAAGATTCACGTGGAGGGATTGCCAGATCAGAATGCCGAGTTTGCAGACGTGTTTTGTCCTAAGTCCGCCGATAAACTTCCTCCACACCGTCCTTTCGATTGTCCTATCGATCTCCGGTCTGGTTGTATGCCCACTAGAGGTCATCTCTACAATTTATCTGGGCCTGAAAAGTTGGCCATGCAGGAATACATCTGTGAAAACTTAGCCAAAAGGTTAATTCGCCCTTCCCGGTCGCCTGCTGGGGCAGGTTTCTTTTTTGTAAAGAAAAAGGACGGGGGCCTTCGGCCGTGCATTGATTATCGGGGCCTGAATAAAATCACGGTAAAAAATCGCTATCCCTTACCTTTAATAGATGATTTATTTACTCAGGTCACAAGATTTTCTCAAAATTGGATTTGCGGGGTGCATACAACCTGGTACGGATCAGAAAGGGCGATGAGTGGAAGACGGCCTTTAACACACCCGATGGGCATTACGAGTACCTGGTGATGCCCTTCGGGTTGTGTAATGCCCCGGTCGTCTTTCAGGAACTCATTAATGAGGTGTTCAGAGAGGTTTTGGGAAAATTTGTTCTAGTATATCTGGATGATATACTAATCTTCTCAGCCAACCTCTCAGAGCATAGGGACCATGTCAGGTTTGTGTTACACAAGCTAAGACAAAACATGTTATATGCTAAGTTGGAGAAATGCATTTTTGAGGTAACATCTGTCGCCTTTCTGGGGTACATAATTTCTACCTCAGGCCTTTCTATGGACTCTGCCAAAGTCTCTGCTGTTCTGGAGTGGCCTCAGCCAGTGGGACTGAAGGCTCTCCAGAGATTCTTAGGGTTCGCTAATTACTATAGAAGGTTTACAAAGGGGTACTCCACAGTCATCGCACCCCTCACCAGTCTCACAAAGAAAGGGGCAGATACTAACCACTGGTCTCCCGAAGCTCTTGCTGCTTTCTCCACTCTGAAGGAATTGTTTTTTACTGCACCCATTTTGAGACACGTTGACATCTCCTATCCCTTTATTGTGGAGGTAGATGCCTCAGAGGTTGGGGTAGGGGCTGTGCTGTCTCAGCGTTCTGGGTTGCAAGGCAGGTTACACCCATGTGCCTATTTTTCCCGTAGATTTTCACCCGCAGAGAAAAACTACGATATAGGCAACAGGGAGCTCCTAGCCATTAAATTGGCCTTTGAAGAATGGCGTCATTGGCTAGAAGGAGCAGAACATACGATTACAGTGTACACTGATCACAAAAATTTGGAATACATCGAATGGGCTAAGAGATTGAGTCCCCGACAGGCTCGGTGGTCACTGTTTTTCTCAAGATTCAGATTTATAATTACGTATACCCTGGGTAGTAAAAATGTTAAAGCAGATGCTTTATCCAGATGTTTTGAGCCAGAGACAGCACAGCCCTCAGACCCAGAGACTATTCTCCCACAGAAAGTGGTGTTGGCAGCCACAGAGACCTGGAGGAACTGGACTGAAACTTTAAGTCCCTTCCAGCAGGATGTCCCTGAGGGAAAGCCTGAAGGGGTCATGTTTGTACCATTGCCATTTCGTCTCCAGATATTGCAGATGTTCCACTCCCACAAAAATGCTGGGCATCCTGGTGCCACCAGAACACAGGACCTTGTTGCTAGGTGTGCTTGGTGGCCTTCATTGGCAACTGACTGCAAGGAGTATGTGAGAGAATGTGCAGTGTGTGCAATAAGTAAACTCTCCAGTCAGGCACCTGTGGGAACATTGCAGCCTTTACCCACCCCAAGTGAACCATGGACCCATTTGTCCATGGATTTTGTGGGTGAACTCCCGAGGTCTGAGGGCATGTCGGTCATTTGGGTGGTAGTCGTCGACAGATTCAGTAAAATGGCCCATTTCGTGCCCTTGAAAGGACTCCCCTCGGCCCAGGAGTTGGCCGATCTATTCATCCTGCATATTTTCCGGCTACATGGCATTCTGGAAAATATAGTGTCAGATCGGGGAGTCCAATTTGTTTCTAAATTTTGGAGGGCATTCTGTCATCATTTGGGCATGGAACTGTCATTTTTGTCGGGCTACCACCCACAGACCAATGGTCAGACCGAGAGAATTAATCAATCTCTGGAACAGTTTCTAAGGTGTTACGTTGCGGATGCACAAACTGATTGGGTCAAGTTCTTGCCGTTTTCAGAATTTGCACACAATAACTTGAAAAGCTCTTCTTCTGGATTCTCTCCATTCCAGGTGGTAACAGGAAGGTTGCCTAGGTTCTCCCCACTGTGAGTAGCTTCCACTCCGTTTCCAGCTTTAGAGGTTTGGCAAAAGTCTTTTAAAAACATGTGGGGAATTGTGAAAAAGAATCTAGAGAAGGCTTTTCAGAGTCAGAAAGGACAAGCTGACAAGAAACGTTCCATAGAGTGGAAGTTCCGGCCAGGAGACCTGGTCTGGGTGTCCACTCGTCATTTGGCTTTAAAACAGCCTTCACCCAAGCTAGGACCCAGATTTGTGGGTCCTTTCCCAGTAACCAGGAAAATCAACAATGTTACTTATGCCATTGACCTTCCTGCCAGCATGCGTGGTGTGAGATTGTTCCATGTATCCCTGCTTAAGCCAGCAGTGCATGTAGATTCCACTCCTCCTCCCCGTGATGGTGGATGACCAACCTGAGTATGAAGTGGAAAAGATTTTAGACTCACGTATTGTACAGAATTCAGTACAGTATTTGGTTCACTGGAAGGGTTATGGCATTGAGGAAAGAACATGGGTACCTGATTGCCGCATGCATGCAGATGAATTAATGAGGGAATTCCACGCCCTACATCCTGAGAAGCCGGGAAGGAGCTGTCCGGAGTCCACTCCTCAGGGGGGGGGGGGGGTACTGTGAGAAAACGCGGAAAAGCCGCCACGTGTGTTCAGAACAAGGCAGCTGATTCCGCATCCAACGCGGCGGTTTGCACGCGTAGGCCTACATCTACCATTATGGTGGAACGCGGAGAAACCGCCGCATGCCCTGATAGCGGTGCGGCTGGTTCCGCGTCCAGAGCGGCGGGTGGTACACAACACATGGCTGGTGTAACTGGGACTGATAGTCCACACAGGTTCAGAAGGACGCGCGTGCGCGCTGAGAGGCAGAACTTTTATGACAACCAGAAGGGAGTCAGCTGACCAAGCCGGTCAGCTGACGATTCAACCAGTTCCCATTGGTCCAGCACTTAGGGGAGGCGCTGTGCTATATATACTGGTTGCTGGTCATTCACTGGTTGTCTGCCGTTGCGATCACTACGTGGAAGCACTCAGACCTTTTGTTAGATTCTGTGTTACCAGTTGTTATATCCAGACTAGTTCCAGGGTGTTGATGATCAAGGACCTCACACCCAGATTAGGGACTTGTGTTACCAATCTGTTATACTTCAGACTAGTTCCAGGGTGTTGATGATCACGGACCTCACACCCAGACTAGGGAATTGTATTATCATTCTGTTATACTTCAGACTAGTTCCAGGGTGTTGATGATCACGGAGCTCACACCAAGACTAGGCATTGTTTATTATCTGTTATGACCTTCTGCTTTCCTGACCACTCTTCTGATTTCTGATTTGGTACTTCGCTATATCTGATATTCTGTTGCCAAACTCTGCATGTCTTAGGATTACTGAATCTGCCTCCTGTCTTTGTACTTATCTGTCCGTGTGTTGCCGACCTGGCTTGCCCGACCTCCAGAGCTATCTCCCTACCTAAGAGATAGTTCACAGATTAGTGACACTCTCCTATTGGTGTCACTAACGCTCTGGTCCTTCCATCTCCTGGCCTGGCTCCTCACTTCGGGAGATTCTCAGGTTTCTGGAAGGCACTTGTTCTCTTTTGCAGTATAGCCTATTGCTCTGATACCTGTTCTCCAGGTATTGCTCTCAAAGTATTTACTGTTGCACCAAAACACTCATATCTCTCCGGTGTCCAGAGGTTAGCGATATATCTGATTATCGGTGATACTGCAGATCATCAATAATCGGGTATATATCTGTATTCTTGGTGATACTGCAGATCACCAATAATCAGACCCTCTCTGTGTTACACCGATCGTTACACAGCTCAGTCAGATTAGATGGACAGTGTTTGTGAACAGCAATTTTTAGATCTTGCCACAGATTCTCAATTGGATTTAGAGCTGGACTTTGACTGGGCCATTCTAACACGTAGATATGTTTTGTTTGAAACCATTCCATTGTTGCCCTGGCTTTATGTTTAGGGTAATTGTCCTGCTAGAAGGTGAACCTCCACCCCAGTCTCAAGTCTTTTGCAGTCTCCAAGAGGTTTTCTTCCAAGTTTGCCCTGTATTAGGCTCCATCCATCTTCCCATCAACTCTGACCAGCTTCCCTGTCCCTGCTGAAGAGATGCACCTCTCGAGCATGATGCTGTCACCACCATATTTGACAGTGAGGATGGTGTGTTCAGAGTGATGTGCAGTGTTAGTTTTCCGCCACACATAGCGTTTTGCATTTTGGCCAAAAAGTTCCATTTTGGTCTCATCTTCCCAGAGCACTTTCATCCACATGGTTGCTGTGTCCCCCACATGGCTTGTGGCAAACTGCAAACGGGACTTCTTATGCTTTTCTGTTAACAATGGCTTTTCTTCTTGCCACTCTTCCATAAAGGCCAACTTTGTGCAGTGCATGACTAATAGTTATCCTATGGCCAGAGTCTCCCACCTGAGCTGTAGATCTCTGCAGCTCTTCCAGAGTCACCATGGGCCTCTTGACTGCATTTCTGATCAGCGATCTCCTTGTTCGGCCTGTGAGTTTAGGTGGACGGCCTTGTCTTGGTAGGTTTACAGTTGTGCCATACTCCTTCCATTTCTGAATGATCGCTTGAACAGTGCTCCGTGGGATGTTCTTTCAAGGGTGTTTATTAGATGAAAATATGCATAATAATATCATACAACATTACAGGTAAAATCCCTCGTGAGGGAATTCGCATTTCAGCATACAAGATAACTGATACAGATGTCAACCTATACAATTGTATTATGCTAGATAGGTAAATCACCAACATTTTACATATTATGGGGTAAGGGAACAAGATTCCCAGGGAAAGGAGGGAGAGAAAAGGGAGTGAAATGAGGGAGGGTAAGGAGGACAGGGGAGGGATACAAGGGAGTCCCCAGGGTGGGATTACCACATCATACCTGTGGGATCAGCCAGGGGAAAGGATAGGGAAAAAGGGGGTAAAGGGAAGGGGAACAGGGTTGATGTGTCAATAACACTATAAAATCAAACATTTTTAAATTGAACCACTCACTCGGCTACACCGCCACCTCATGTCTCACATATAGAGCGACATCTGTCTATCATCACAATGTCAGGGGGAAGTTAAAATCTGTGTAGAGTGTATCTCAAACCCAGATTATCCTGTAAATCAATCCAAGGCGACCATATATCCATAAAGGTATTTAACCTATCATGTACCTTGGCTAAAATATGCTCTGATAACATAACGGAATTTAAAGATTTAAAGACCTCGTTTGGAGCTAGATGAGATGATTTCCAATTATGAGCTATGTGTCTTCTAGCCAAGGCCATGATATGATGGATCAATTTATTGCCGACCAGAGAAATTTTATGTGGTTTATTGCCCAAAAGAGCTACTGTGGGATCCGGTGTCAATTGGATTTTGAGCATGAGAGAAATCCGCCTCCATATATCTTTCCAGAATTTCTGAACATAATAACATGACCACCATATATGCCACAGTTTACCCTTCTGTCCACATCCCCGAAAACATTTATCTGATTCATGTGGGGAAAAGGCATGTAGTCTATCAGGAGTATAGTACACTCTATGCAACAGTTTGAGAGCTGTCTCTATTGATGAAAAGAACAGGCTATTCTTCAAGAGTGTGGTACAGCAGTGACCCCATTTAGGTTCTGACAGGGTTTTACCAGTGTCCTTCTCCCACGTAAGCTGAAATTTAAGTTTTTCACAGGTATTATCCCTCGTTAATAGTGAGTATATATTGGAGATCAACCCCTTATCCAGAGGACCATTCTTGCATGTAGTTTCAAAAGTGGTATATATTATGATTTCATCACTTATATTCAACTTATGTAAATAATTGAAAATTTGGGTAGCTCTACTGACTTCCTGTGGAGGAACATTTCTCTCCGCACAAAAGTCCCTCAGGGTCATCAGTTTGAACCTGGAGATAAAATTAGCCAGCCTAGTGAATCCCTTGGATTTCCACCAAGTGAAGAGGTTAGAAGATAGACCCGCAGGGAAGTCAGGGCTCCCAAAAATCTGCAACATGAGACTAGTCTTCGATTGTAGCTTATGGAGAAATCTACATTTCCGCCAAAGTCTCAATGAAAAGGCCAAAACTGGGGCCAAGGCTTGGATTTTTTGTATTGGGACATGGTTGGCCCACATAACCCCCTGTACTGTCATTGGGGATATCAATCTAGATTCTATATCTGCCCATAAGGGGATCTGATTGGCTGAGTTCACTATAGCTAACTGAGCTATTCTAGCGTCTCTATAGTATTGGTTCAGTATGGGAAGATTGAGGCCTCCTCTCTCCCTTGTCCTAGTCAGAGTAGAGTATCGGATCCTTGCTCTTTTATTGGACCATATAAACTTATGTATTTTGGCCTGTAAATTGGATAGATGATAACTATTAATGGGGACGGGGAGAACTCTAAATAAATATAGTAATCTAGGAAATAAAGTCATCTTAATAGAATGCATTTTACCTAGTAAGGATAAGGGAAGCTTAGACCATGTCTCGAGATCATTTGACAGTTTTCTATACATTGTGGGATAATTAATATCATATAGACTATTAGGGTTCTTTGGCAAATTGATCCCTAGGTACTTAATATACTTTGGTTGTAGTTGTAGTCCCAGGGATTCAGCCAACTCCGTGGGATGTTCAAGGCTTTGGAAATCTTTTTGTAGCCTAAGCCTGCTTTAAATTTCTCAATAACTTTATCCCTGACCTGTCTTGTGTGTTCTTTGGACTTCATGGTGTTGTTGCTCCCAATATTCTCTTAGACAACCTCTGAGGCCCTCACAGAGCAGCTGTATTTGTACTGATATTAGATTACACACAGGCGACCTCTATTTAGTCATTAGCACTCATCAGGCAATGTCTATAGGCAACTGACTGCACTCAGATCAAAGGGGGCCGAATAATTATGCACACACCACTTTGCAGTTATTTATTTGTAAAAAATGTTTGTAATCATGTATGATTTTCGTTCCACTTCTCACGTGTACACCACTTTGTATTGGTCTTTCATGTGGAATTCCAATAAAATTGCTTCATGTTTGTGGCAGTAATGTGACAAAATGTGGAAAACTTCAAGGGGGCCGAATACTTTTGCAAGCCACTGTATATACACAAACATCACTTCCTGGTTAGTGGCCATGTTTTTTGTTTGTAAACACTGCCTAAAACTGGCAATTAAAAGCCAGGATCGCCGCGAGGAGAGGCGGAAATGGCAAAGAGGGATCCAGGAGATCCCAGTGACTCGATTGGTATGTTTTTTATTGTACAAATCGGACAGTACAGATTATCTTTAAAACTATTTAGCCATACCCATTTTGTTGCAGCAGCATGTTTTATGTGCCTTTTGCTTAAAGAGACCCCCAGGCACAAAAATTAGATACTTGAGATACTTGGCTGAGAAGAGAGGAGAGGCTTCCCATGTCCAATGCCAAGGAACCTTTTGTTAAACAAAAAAAAAATAATAATTACCTAAGGCAAGGGAAGCCACTGGAGGAATATAAAGACTTGCCCTGCCTTAAAGGAGTTCTCAGGCAAATATTAATAAAACAAGCGTTACTTACCCGGGGCTTTCTCCAGCCCCAGGCTCCCAGCATGTCCCTCGCCACAGCTCTGCACGCAGCCGTTCGCCGCAGCTCAGTCCCGGTCCACGGCGATGACGTCAGGCCAACCTCCAGGTCGGCCTGTACTGCGCCTGCACGAGCGGCGCTGTCAATCACCGCCACGTGGGCCTGCGCAGTCTGCTCTGGTCCGCGTGGCGGTGAGTGACAGCGCTGCTCACACAGGCGCAGTACAGGCCGGCCTGGAGGTCGGCCTGACGTCATCGCCGGGGAACGGGACTGAGCTGCAGCGAACGGCTGCATGCAGAGCTGCGGCGAGGGACATGCTGGGAGCTTGAGGCTGGAGGAAGCCCCGGGTAAGTAGAGCTTGTTTTATTAATATTTGCCTGATAACTCCTATAACCACTTAAGTACCAGCGGTCTCTGCCCCCTTAAGGACCAGAGACCGCTGGTACCAGAACGACGGAATCCCGATGAATCGCAGCACATACCCACCGCAACCGCCGTCATCACCGCTCGCCGGGACCACCAGGGCATAGACTTTGACGTCTCTATGATGGCAGAGTCATGTGAGCCGGTCAGGAGCCGCTTTCATTGGCTCCTGACTGTGTCTATCAATGTAAGCCAATGGGAGCGGCTTACATTGAAAGACAGGGCCAGGAGCCAATGAAATCGGCTCCTGACCTGCTCACATGGCACTGCCATCATAGAGACAGGCAGAGCCTGTGAGATGCGGCGGCACTTGTCGGGTTTGAGTGGTGCGATTGGCGGGGAGCGACCAAAACGGCGAATGCGCGCAGCGGCGGCTAATTGAAATCTACGCCCTGCCAGCCAGGAGCCCACCAAAACATGGCTTAGATTTCAATTAGCTTGGTCCTTAAATAGTTACGTAAATATCTAATTTTTTTATTTTACCTTACCTCAGGTACCCTTTGATCCCGTGGATTCTTTCTTATGTAGATGTTTGGTGGTAGTCTATGGGTAAGCACTACTTGCTAACCCAGTTTGTATGGCCAAGGGAGGGCAGGAGAAACTGGCTGTAACTACTACAGCAGTTCTGCATGTGATGTACAGACTACTGATAAGAAAGTAAATCAGTACTAGACTTTGAGTGCAATGCTGATCAGTAAGCAATTCAATTTGAGGTTGATTTAGCATACATATGTTATGTTGGAAGTACAGTTTTCTTTTAAATCTTACATGAGAAACATCCTGTCAGCAGCTGGAAAGCTTTTCAGAATCAATTTCTAATGTGTTATAAGAAAAGTTTTAAAATAATTATCAGTTGCATGTGGTCCAGTGTTAGTCATGAAGAGAATCTGAAGACATACCAAACAAATGTTTTTTAGGCGACACCTTTACCTTAAAGGGAACCTGAGGTGAGAGGGATATGGAGGCTGCCATATTTATTTCCTTTTTAACAATACCAGTTGCCTGATCCTGTGTCTCTAATAATTTTAGTCATAGGTCATGCAGCAGATCAGGTACTCTGACTGAGCTGACATAGGTTTTACTGGATTAGCCATATGCTTGTTCCAGGGTTTTGACTCCGACACTACTTATTCCAGAAGATCAACAGGGCTCCCAGGCAAGTGGCATTATTAACAAAGGAAATAAATATTGCAACCTCCATATACCTCTCACCTCAGGTTCCCTTTAAAACGGACCTGAACTCAGAACTTCTTCTCTGTTCTAAAAGATAAGAAACAGCATATGAGACTCTTTTGTTTGCTACTAATGGCCTATGTCTTAGCTGTACTACACATACAATTCATCATCTCATAAGTTTATTTTTTGCTTAAAGGGAACCAGAGATGAACGTTTCAAACAAAATAAACATATCAGTCGATAGCTTGTAAAGAATAAATGCTCTACCTGATAATTTCGCCACTCTGGTGTGCCTCTTTTAGTGTTTTCTTATCCATTATTGCTCCAGGAAAAATCCAATATGGCCACCAGCTCATATCCCTTCTGCTTCCGGGTTACGAGTTGTTCTGAATGTGCTGTCTAGGCTATATGAGAAAGGCTGCTGTCTAGGCTATATGAGAAAGGCTGCTGCAGCCTTTCATCTGTGTGCTTTCATTTTGGTATGATGTGCAGCTGTCTGTAGGAAGTGTCTCTCATAGGAATGAAACTGCAGTCGTCATCATTATCTATGCAGAGTGCACACAGATCATATTGCAGCCACACTTGACTGTTTCAGAGCTTCTCTCTCAGCAGAAGCAGCCCCTCCCATATCATCAGAGCTCTCAGTATGCAAAGCAGCAAAGCTGAGCCAGGAGGGGGCAGGCTTTGACTTGAAAAGGCTCCACAGAAGAATTACTCAGCTTTAATGACTCCAGGTCAAACCTAGACTGACGGCTCAGTCGGGGATTCTTATCACAGCTGATAACAGATTAATTAAGCAGATAAGAATGAAACTAAAAGCAGGGTAGGTGTTTACTGTCATGTTCCCACAATAAATGTAGTAAAATACATGAGGGTGCTTCGTCTCTGGTTCTCTTTAAGGTTTGCTTTAACCTCCCTGGCGTTCTATTAAAGATCGCTAGGGGGCAGCGCAGCGCTATTTTTTAATTTTTTATTTTTTTTCAATCATGTAGCTAGCCTAGCACTAGCTACATGATGCCCCCCTCCCTTCCGCATCCCTCCCACCCCTCCGATCGCCGCCGGCGCTGTAAGCCATAAGGAAATCCCATTCTTGAACGGGATTTCCTTTAGGGCTTCCCCCTTCGCCATGGCGACGCACGTCGTGACGTCATCGACGTCGGCGACGTCACAGGGAGACCCGATCCACCCCTCAGCGCTGCCTGGCACTGATTGGCCAGGCAGCGCACGGGGTCTCGCCTGGGGGGCCCTGCATCGCGGCGGGTAGCGGCGGATCGGCGGCGATCGGGTGAGACACGCAGCAAGCAAAGTGCTTGCTGCGTGTTTAAAAAAAAATATTCAAATCGGCCAAACGGGGCCTGAGCGGCGACATCCGGCGGTAATGGACGTAACAATGCGTCAATACAGCTAAGGAGGTTAAAGAAAATATTTATTTGTTACAACTAATAGAAATCCTGAAATAAATCTGCTGTGTGTCAACTTCCTGCTTTCATGGAAGCAGACATAGGGTTAACATCCTGTGTTTACAAGTTAGCTGTTCTGCCAAGGCTGCTGAGATTCCTGAACAGATACCACTGAGAGATTAAATTAAACTTGTGATTAGACACAGATGAGGGGGAATTAGACTGGCTAGACTCTCTAAATACATACAGGGTGGATTTACCTATGTTTTCATTCTGCCCTGTGCAAGAGTTCAGGTCTACTTTAAGTAATACCTAAAGAAATCTTGCACAGTTAGCCATTAACCCTCCTGGCGGTTAATTTTTTTTGCCACTTAGGCAAAAATCCTTTTTTTTTTAATTTTTTTTTTTTGTTTCATGTAAAGCTACCAGAGTGGTAGCTACATGAAACACCACTAGAGGGCGCATGTGTCCCTCTAGTGCGATCGTCGCCGGCATCAAAAGCAAACAGGGGAACGCGTATATAACGCGCTCCCCTGTTTGGCTTCTCCTGTCGCCATGGCGACGATCGGAATGACGTCATGGACGTCAGCCGACGTCCTGACGTCAGACGTCTCCGATCCAGCCCATAGCGCTGCCCGGAACTCATTGGTCCGGGCAGCGCAGGGCTCTGGCGGGGGGGGGGGCCCTCTTGCGCCGCTGCGTGCGGGCGATCGCCGCAGAGCGGCGGCGATCGAGCTGTACGCGCGGCTAGCAAAGTGCTAGCTGCGCGTACAGCAGTTTGAAGTGCGCAAATCGCCCCACCAGGGGCTGAGATATCTTCCTGCGCGGCATAGCCCGAGCTCAGCTCGGGCTTACCGCCAGGAAGGTTAAAGGTATCACCTAAACAACATTTGTTGTCATGTCTTCAGAAAATAATTATTACAACAGAGGTCTCATGCTATAAAACTTGCCTTGAACTTTTGTAATGTATAACAGCATTAATGACTTTTATTATATTAATCCTAATATCTGTAAATAAGTATACAATTACAATGATACATTTAGAAAGACAAAACCAAGAATTCACATTGCGTTCACATATCCATCATTTGTGCTAACAGCAGACTCCTAGCAGCAGGAGGCAGAGGTTAATACTTTTTATATATGGAGACTTATGGCAGATACAAATCTCCAGCTGCAATTGTTACTAATGTTATTCAGTGGATTTGCTACCAGTCATGTCACACTAGCAGAACTTGTAGCTTCCAGGCTATAATGCAGACAGCTACAAATGGTCCTAAAGATTTGCTGCTGTGACTTTGGGCTTAAAGGTGGTAAGCTCTTTGTGTATAACTTCCAACTATCATACTTACTTATCACCATCCAACCCTGGAGGTTATCATGTGCCTACTCTCAAGCAAACTGTACTGAAAGCTTATAAAAGCCCTATCCGGTCTAATTTTATCTCACTTGTGCTCTGCTGAATGAAAATGGTTGCGTTTCTATAGTAACTACCAAGTAGGAGTAAGCTGTGCTATGTTGCTAAAGCAACAGCATGTACATTACCTTAAAGCAAAACAAGACTACTTGTACTAAACTGGGACAAATAAACCATCAAGTTCTATAAAGTGCTCTTATGATGTACTACAAAATCATGACACTCAAATCCTGTAATGATGTGTGCACATCCTTTTTTCCAAACTTGTTATGCTGCAAAGGTATAAATGCTTTTTCTTGCCTGGTACATGCAAGATAATGAACTACGAGAAAAAGAAAGTAGCAATTGTGGTGCTTTTGTCCGTGACTTGGTTGAAAACATCATATTACCTCTAGTACATGGTGTTATTTCGACCTTGAAAGGTAAATGTTCTTTTAAATGTAATAAACAAGTCACAGATTTCTGCCTGATAAATAATGCAAGTATAATCCATTAGTGATCTTGCTATGTTGAAGAGGTATGAGGACCCCTTGCCATATAATGTGTACAGCAGTTCTAGTATCTCTGCCCTTGGCTAGCTTCTTCATGTCTTTCATGCGTATGTTCAGTGCTGGGACAAGGCTTGCTAACACTCAAGGCAAAGAAGCCAAAGTGTCCCAAGCCCCCTAGCATCCACAATAACTCAATAGGCAGGATACAGGCTGTTATGCAATAGGAAGATACAGCATACACTAATGCAGTCCCTACTGACATGTTATCAAAGGCATAGGGATCACCATAGCAGCTGCTATGGAGCCTATAGACAAGGGAGGCCCAGTGGTCTCAGCCTCATGGAGACCCGTGGTGGAGCCCTTAGTTAAAGAGTAAACAAGTGTCACACTTTACAGATGTTACATACCCCTCCACGCTCCACCGAGGAGCTCTTTCTTCCTCTTAGTGTCAGAGTCTCTATGACTATAACGCACTCTCTTATCACTAAAGGGTGCTTTGGGGAGTGGGAACCCTAATGAAAATGTTGCTATGGGGCCCCATTTCTAGCTATGCCCCTGCATGTTATTGTAAGATGCTGCATGCTAATGTAGACACTAAGAAAATCAACTACAACCTGAAGTTGAAGGAAGGCATACTACAGGTTATCATTTTGACCACCTGAACTGCCTAACGCCGATCAGTGTAAGGTCCTGGGGCGGGGATTTGCAGGAGATCGTGCGCGCTTATGCGCACGCAGCTCCGCCATCAGTCTCGCCGCTAGGAGACTGTTAGACAGCAAAACCACTGTCTATTTACTTAGTACAGCGCTGTGATCTATGGCAGTGCTGTACTGGGGACAGGCGTGTGACACGGCTGTCCCCCTGGTCGACAGGGAAGTGATCCACTGTCAGAGGCTGAAGCCTATGAGAGCCGATCGCACTGATTGGTTGGCGGGGGAGGAGGGGAGGGTGGGCTAGTAAAAAAATACAGTTATTTATTTAAAAAAAAGAGATAAATATTTATAAATAAAAATCCCAGGAGGGATCAGAGCCCACCAATAGAGAGCTCTCTGTTGGTGGGCAGAAAAGGGGGGGGGAATTACTTGTGTGCTGAGCTGTATGGCCCTGCAGCGAGGCCTTACAGCTGCAGTGGCCTATTTTGTGAAAAATGGCCTGGTCTTTAGGGGGGGTTTAAGCCTGTGGACCTTGATTGATTAAGAAGATGCTCTACACACTGACATTAAAGGTAGCCCTACTACACACTTTCGCAATAAGAAAAGTACTATATGTGAACATTACACGTTGATGCGGAACATGCTGAGGTTATAAGAAGATGCAGTACACACTGGCCCATATGCAATTCACTTTTTCTCTTGAGTTTTATCCCAAGTGATATTTTTAAACTTGTCAATAAAATGCCTTTTAAATCACCAGCAAGCAAGAAAATATGTAAAATATTTTTGATAGCACTTTTTCACCTACTTTTTGGTATTTTTGAAATTGCAAAGGGCTGAAAAATTCTGTTAACGTTGAAAAATTATCTCATAGGAGAAAATTCAGGAGAAAAAGATAATTGCCTATGGACCACTGACATCATAAGTTAGACATGCTACACACTGATGCTAAATCCAAAAAGATGCAGGGCCATATGCAATTCACTTTTTCTCCTAGGTGATATTTTCACACCTTGTCATAAAATGCCTATTAAACCACGAGCAAGCAGAAATATAATTAAAATAATTTTGATAGTAATTTTTTCTAACTTTTGGGTATTTTTTTTAAATTGTAAAATGCTGATAAGTTATTGTAACCACTTACCGTATTTTTCGCCGTATAAGACGCACTTTTTCTCCCCCAAAAATGGGGAGAAAAAGTCCCTGCGTCTTATACGGCAAAGGCAGGGAATCCCCAACTTAATAACGCCCGCCGTTCCGAACCGCCGACCCGCCGCCATGTTGGGGATTCCCTGCCTGCTTTCCCCATGCCTGCCCGAGTCTCCTGGCCCCCCGGATGGAGTGTTAATAGCAGCGGCAACTTACCTTTGGCAGGCTCCCGCGCTGATCCTATAGCATCGCGCTGCCCCCCGCTAGCCTCCTCTGCCTCCCTCCTCTGTATCTGGCCCCCCCGGGTGAAGGAATAAGTATCGGCAGCTTACCTCCGCAGGGCGCCCGCGATGACTGCAGACGTCCGTCTTCAGGGCACTTCTCGCTCTAGTGGCCGGCTTGAACTGCGCGTCATCAGTTCAAGCCGGCCACTAGAGCGAGAAGTGCCCTGAAGACGGACGTCTGCAGTCATCGTGGGCGCCCTGCGGAGGTAAGCTGCCGATACTTATTCCTTAACTGGGGGGGGCCAGATACAGAGGGGGGAGGCAGAGGAGGCTAGCGGGGGGCAGCGCGATGCTATAGGATCAGCGCGGGAGCCTGCCAAAGGTAAGTTGCCGCTGCTAGTAACACTCCATCCGGGGGGCCAGGAGACGCAGGTGGGAGGGAGGAAGGCTGGGGGGCACTGGATGACATATGGGGGGGCACTGGAGGACATAAGGGGGGCACTGGAGGACATATGGGGGGCACTGGAGGACATATGGGGGACAGTGGAGGACATATGGGGGGGCACTGGAGGACATATGGGGGCACTGGAGGACATATGGGGGGCACTGGAGGACATATGGGGGGGCACTGGAGGACATATGGGGGGCACTGGAGGACATATGGGGGGGCACTGGAGGACATATGGGGGGGCACTGGAGGACATATGGGGGGCACTGGAGGACATATGGGGGCACAGGAGCACACATGAGGACACACAGGAGGGGCACAGAAGGACACGTGGGAGGACACATGAGGACACAGGACACATGGGGGGCACAGAAGGACACATGGGGGCACATTAGGACACACAGGAGGACACATGGGAGGTACAGAAGGACACATGGGGGGCACAGGAGGACACACAGAAGGACACATGAGGATGTGGGGGGCACAGGAGGACACATGAGGACACACAAGGTTATGTACAAGACGCTCCTGGAATACGGACGCACCAGGTTTAGTATTTTTTTTCCCCTGGTTTTTGCCCTCTAAACCTAGGTGCGTCTTATATTCCGGAGCGTCTTATACGGCGCGAAATACGGTACTTATTCTCGTCCAGATAGGCATCACTAAAGTCTAACTGGACAAGTATTCTCGTCCAGTGTTTAAGTGGCGGTACCCGCAGGCTTGCGGGCCTTGGCCCTGCGCACCCCGGTAGTTTTCTGTTTCGGCGATTGGGGAAGAGAAGCAAAGCTTCCAGGAACCAATTGCAGTGCCTGTAATGCAGTGCCTGGCTTAAAAGGCGTTTAATTGATAATGTGTAAACATATCACCTAGGAGAAAACTTAGGAGAAAAAGTTAATTGAATAGGGGCTTTTATCTCCTAAGTTTTCTTCTTGGTGATTTTTTTTAATCTTCTTAAAATAACTTTTCAGCATTCCGCAAGTGAAAAAAGTACCAAAAAGTAAGTGAAAAGCACTGTCAAATTATTTTCTTGTTTGCTGGTGGCTTTTCAGGCAATGTATTGATTAGGGGTGAAAAAATATCACATAGGAGAATAAGGGCCATTATCTATTACAAACTCTTTTTATCAGGTGTTCCAATAACTACACTCTCACATTGACACTGAATCACGGATGTTATACAGTGAGTTGCAAAAGTATTCGGCCCCCTTGAAGTTTTCCACATTTTGTCACATTACTGCCACAAACATGAATCAATTTTATTGGAATTCCACATGAAAGACCAACACAAACTGGTGTACACATGAGAAGTGGAACGAAAATCATACATGATTCCAAACATTTTTTACAAATAGATAACTGCAAAGTGGTGTGTGCATAATTATTCGGCCCCCTTTGATCTGAGTGCAGTCAGTTGCCTATAGACATTGCCTGATGAGTGCTAATGACTAAATAGAGTGCACCTCTGTGTAATCTAATGTCAGTACAAATACAGCTGCTCTCTGAGGGCCTCAGAGGTTGTCTAAGAGAATATTGGGAGCAACAACACCGTGAAGTCCAAAGAACACACAAGACAGGTCAGGGATCAACTTATTGAGAAATTTAAAGCAGGCTTAGGCTACAAAAAGATTTCCAAAGCCTTGAACATCCCACGGAGCACTGTTTAAGCGATCATTCAGAAATGGAAGGAGTATGGCACAACTGTAAACCTACCAAGACAAGGCCATCCACCTAAACTCACAGGCCGAACAAGGAGAGCGCTGATCAGAAATGCAGTCAAGCGGCCCATGGTGACTCTGGACGAGCTGCAGAGATATACAGCTCGGGTGGGAGACTCTGTCCATAGGACAACTATTAGTCATGCACTGTACAAAGTTGGCCTTTATGGAAGAGTGGCAAGAAGAAAGGCATTGTTTACAGAAAGCATAAGAAGTCCCATTTGCAGTTTGCCACAAGCCATGTGGGGGACACAGCAACCATGTGGAAGAAGGTGCTCTGGTCAGATGAGACCAAAGTGGAACTTTTTGGGCAAAATGCAAAACGCTATGTGTGGTGGAAAACTAACACTGCACATCACTCTGAACACACCATCCCCGCTGTCAAATATGGTGGTGGCAGCATCATGCTCAGGGGGTGCTTCTCTTCAGCAGGGACAGGGAAGCTGGTCAGAGTTGATGGGAAGATGGATGGAGCCAAATATAACCTAAACTTGGAAGAAAACCTCTTGGAGACTGCAAAAGACTTGAGACTGGGGCGGAGGTTCACCTTCCAGAAGGACAATGACCCTAAACATAAAGCCAGGGCAACAATGGAATGGTTTAAAACAAAACATATCTATGTGTTAGAATGGCCCAGTCAAAGTCCAGATCTAAATCCAATCGAGAATCTGTGGCAAGATCTGAAAACTGCTGTTCACAAACGCTGTCCATCTAATCTGACTGAGCTGGAGCTGTTTTGCAAAGAAGAATGGGCAAGGATTTCAGTCTCGAGATGTGCAAAGCTGGTAGAGACTAGTGTTGGGCGAACAGTATTCGCCACTGTTCGGGTTCTGCAGAACATCACCCTGTTCGGGTAATGTTCGAGTTCGGCCGAACACCTGATGGTGTGCGGCCTTTTAAGTTCGGGTTCGTACTGAACTACTGAATGGCCGCCGAACAGGGCCGAACAGGGCCCCTGTTCGGCCGAACAGGGCCCTGTTCGCCCGAACATGCTGCAATACGGCCCCCCTATGGGGTCACAGGCATAAGGGGGGAGTATGCCCCGATCGCGGGGGGGGTCGGAAATTCCCCCCACCCCCTCCGCTAGCGCTCCCCCCTCTGCCCGCTTCCCCATACAAAAGTTTAAGGCAAGTTATATAGTACTTGGTGGCTGGCACTGGCAGTGGAGTGAGGAGGAGTCCGAGTAGCAGAGTGATGCGTTGAGGCCGGGCAGCGGGCGGTTCAGCGGTAGTACCCTTGTGGTACTTCCGCCCTTTCTCTGACCTCACGTCCTCTGCATACGAGGGTACGCGTCACGCGTACCCTCGTATGCGTCATCACGTAGAGGACGTGAGGTCAGAGAAAGGGCGGAAGTACCACAAGGGTACTACCACTGAACCGCCCGCTGCCCGGCCTCAACGCGTCACTCTGCTACTCGGACTCCTCCTCACTCCACTGCCAGTGCCAGGCCAGCCACCAAGTACTATTTAACTTGCCTTAAACTTTTTTTATGGGGAAGCGGGCAGAGGGGGGAGCGCTAGCGGAGGGGGTGGGGGGAATTTCCGACCCCCCGACGATCGGGGCATGCTCCCCCCTTATGCCTGCGACCCCATAGGGCCTCCAAAATGGGCATGTTCGGGGGTCCCATTGACTTCCATTGAGTTCGGCGTTCGGGCCGAACATGCCGAACATCTGGCCCATGTTTGGCCTGTTCGGCCCGAACCCGAACATCCAGGTGTTCGCCCAACACTAGTAGAGACATACTCTAAAAGACTGGCAGCTGTAATTGCAGCAAAAGGTGGTTCTACAAAGTATTGACTCAGGGGGCCAAATAATTACGCACACCCCACTTTGCAGTTATTTATTTGTAAAAAATGTTTGGAATGATGTATGATTTTCGATCCACTTCTCACATGTACATCACTTTGTATTGGTCTTTCACATGGAATTCCAATAAAATTGATGCTCGTTTGTGGCAGTAATGTGACAAAATGTGGAAAACTTCAAGGGGGCCGAATACTTTTGCAACCCACTGTAGTTATCCTCCTTACCACTCCATATCTGAGACTGATTGAACAGGAGGTAGTTAATGTGTTAATATGTGGTCTAAATGAGATGTTCAGAGTCCAGACAGCAAGCTTTAGAAGTTGAGATTTGTGGGGTGTTTTCTATATTAACCTCCTTGGCGGTAACCCACGGGGTAAGCCGCCGGAGGGTGCTGCTCAGGCCCTGCTGGGCCGATTTACATATTTATTTTTTTTGCTGGACGCAGCTAGCACTTTGCTAGCTGCGCCAGCACCCCGATCGCCGCCGCTGCGCGCCCGATCGCCGCTATCCGGTGCGGCGCGCGGCCCCCCCCCCCCCCAGACCCCTGCGCTGCCTGGCCAATCAGTGCCAGGCAGCGCCAAGGGGTGGATCGGGTCTCCCAATGACGTCCCGACGCCATGGCGACGGGGGAAGCCCTCCAGGAAATCCCGTTCTTTGAACGGGATTTCCTGATTGCCTATCGCCGGAGGCGATCGGCGGGGCTGGGGGGATGCCGCTGAGCAGCGGCTATCATGTAGCGAGCCCTAGGCTCGCTACATGATTTAAAAAAAAACTAAAAAAAAAACTGCTGCGCTGCCCCCTGGCGGTATTTTTCATACCACCAAGGGGGTTAATGGGTGACTATGAGGAGTGGAACAGAGAGAGAAGTTGGAAATATCACAATCTCCATTTTGTTTATGTTAAGTTTAAGGGAACGGCATTACATGAATATAGATACAGAAGATAGACAGTCAGGGACTTAAAGGGACTCCGAGCAGTGCAGAAACTATCGAAAGATGCATATCATTTTAAAGCTCTCTTTCTCCTCTTTCCAATGATATATAAATCGCCACCCTACGCCATTTAGTTTTCGCTATTTTCGCGATTGAAATTGCCGCGACCGCGATTTCAATCGCGAAAATAGAGAAAACTAAAAGGAGTAGGACGACGATTTAGGTTTTGCCAGAAAGAGGAGAAAGAGAGCTTTAAAATGATACCCATATTTCCATAGTTACTTGTATTACACAGGACGACACTTTCCCCAGTGTCAGCAGCTCCTTCAGCAGAATGGAGCTGCTGACTTTAGGAAAAAGTCGCCCTGTGTAATACAATGTAACTATGGAAAGATGGATATCATTTTAAAGCTCTCTTTCTGGCGACACCTAAATTGTCGTCCTACGCCTTTTAGTTTTCTCTATTTTCGCGATTGAAATCGCAGCCGCGGCCAATTCAATCACGAAAATAGTGAATACTAAAAGGCGTAGGGCGGCGGTTTATATATCATTGGAAAGAGGAGAAAGAGAGCTTTAAAATGATATGCATCTTTCCATAGTTTCTGCACTGCTCGGAGTCCCTTTAAGATACACTGATATAGATGTGGAGAGGTCGGGGCTGAAAAATAGATTTGGTTGTCATTGGCATAGAGGTTATATTGGAAACCAAAAGAGATTAGTATTTGTCTCAGTCTGTGAGTGTAAATGGAGAAGAAGAGAGGTCCAAGGATAAAGCCTTGTGGTGCTCCAACAGACACTGGGCGTGGAGAGGAGATGATATTGGAATAGGAGAAAGTGAAGGAGCGTTCAGACAGGTAAGAGAGGATCCATGAATGTGCCAGGCCCTTGATCCCCAATGTTGAGAGGGTCTGGAAAAACAGAGGATAATCAACTGTGTCAAATGCAGAGAAAAGATTGTTGAATATTAGTACAGAAAATTTGCCTTTGAAATTTGCAACTAAGAGATCATTAGCAACCTTAGTAAGATCTTTTTCTGTGGAATGCTGCGGGCAAAAGCCAGACTTGAAGGGGGTCAACAGGGAGAAAGTCAGAAAATGAGGGGGAGGCATATTTGTACCCCATTAAAAAAAATAGGGGGGTATATATAGTATTGAGGACAAATAAAAATTTTGTAGACTTGTTTTTATTTTTGGTGTTGCAACCCCCTTTCACAGGTTGTGACATCTTTATTGCTAGTAGGTGCATTACTGCAGGTTGTTGTTGTGTGTTCTGAAGTTAGTAGAAACAACACCTGGTCTCAGAGTGCACTAGGACAGAAGGCTGTATAACTAAATAGTCTAGGCCAGGGCTGTCCAAACTTTTTAGTCCAAGGGCCATATCACTGTTTTTGAGAGTGCTAGGGTAACAAACTAGTGCAATTAAACACATTTTTTGCGGATTAACATTAGATACACTATGCCTGTGACATTTTGACAAATAAAACATTTCCACAGTAAATATCCCATATGCTGTGTGCAGTTCGCATAGTGGCAGCTGCTAATCAGTCACTGTTACTGCTGCTGGCCCCTGCATGCGGCACCGCAACTGCAGTCTGCGGGCCGCATGGAAAGTACAACTGTAGGGAGCTTTGGGAGCCACCAGAAATTGCTGGGCGGGCTGTATTTGGCCCCTGGGCCGGACTTTGGGCATGCCTAGCCTAGGCTATACATTATTGGGAGGGCAGGGTTACATAGCAAAAAACAGCAATAAAAACATATAGGAATTGTTCCTAATGCTGAAACCGGATAATAAACATACCATTGGGTATCCTGATTAATGTATTACATTCTAATATACTGTATGTCAGTGCCTCTAAGAAGCTTTTGTCCTTCAGGAGTAGTTTAAATGAGCAAAGTTACAAATTTGTCACATCTTCCAAAATGGCCATCACTTCTCACCACTTGCAATAATGGGCACTATGGGAAGGTAAGTATAGTAGCTTTTATTGACAGTTCATTATTTGAGCAATCAACTGATTTCATGTAATCCATTCGTAATTTCACTTCATTTTCACATAATGTTGTGCCGACTGTAGAGGTTAATAGTAAAGACCCCATACATGCTATCATCAGCAAAATTGCTACACGTTAAAAGAAGGGTGGGTACAAGGCCAAAAAATAATTTTTCAAAAAAACCTTGTGGTTTTTGAGAAAATCGCTTTTAAAAACGCAAAGGAAAAATGGTTTTTAAACTCAGAAAAATTACAGTTTCAAAACAATTTTTCCTCTGCATATTTAAAATTAATGCTTTGCTATTGCCCGCTAAAGTTGGCACAAAATTACACAAAAATTATACAAAAATTATGCAAAATTACGAAATTAGGGTTTCTGTTTACGTACAAAATTAATTACGATTTTACCTGAAATTTTGCATTACAATTTGGCTTCGTAATTGCAAATTACGAAGTGAAATTATTATTATGTGAATCTTGTGCTCATCGCTTCTTACAGCCATAGTTACAGCCACAGAATATTTAAGAAGCAAAGGACCAAGGCCTTTATGCTTAAGTCAATTTTCTGTGCAAGTTGATTTTAGTTCATTTCTGGAGTTCAGTTTTAAGATTTGAGTAATTAGTCATCGTCATAATGACCATATTTATAATTATGTAACTGATTATCCATATCACTTTTTCAATGCAGATGATTTGTATATGCATGTACCACATTAATCTGTCCGCCGAATAAAGAAGATAACACAGCGGTTTTTAGAAGAACTCAGCTAGTTCCATAACAAGGAAGTGTGCCACTGCCTGCCACAGTCGCAGAATTGCCCATGTATGGCAACTGTTCATAGAAAATTCCCTAAAAGAATGATGCTATTCCATAAGGTCTTCTGCAATAACTATCATCAAAGTATAAATGTTAGGCATGCATGCCTCATAACTACAGGCAAGCTTCAGACAAAGTGACAAAGGCATGATTAGTATGCCCTCAACCACTGTATACATTACAAAACATATCACTTCTGAATAATTACCAGTAATTATCAAGAAACACACAAATCCATAATAAACAATTACTAAGATAACACAGGCAAAAGCTAACTGAAAATTAATTGGTCGTAGCGAAAGATGCACTTGAGCAAACAAAATACAAAACGTTCTTTTAGGATATCAAAAGCAATTATACCAAGGAGGTCCGCAAAGGAACCACTGTGTGCATATTAATGGCATCATATGTGATAAATGTATTTTCTACATATCATACTGTGTGGTAATGAAATATAGTGGGATGCGAAAGTTTGGGCAACCTTATTAATTGTCATTATTTTCCTGTATAAATCGTTGGTTGTTACGATAAAAAGTGTCAGTTAAATATATCATATAGGAGACACACACAGTGATATTTGAGAAGTGAAATTAAGTTTATTGGAGAAAGTGTGCAATAATTGTTTAAACAAAATTAGGCAGGCGCATAAATTTGAAAAAAGAAATGAAATCAGTATTTACTAGATCCTCCTTTTGCAGAAATTACAGCCTCTAAATGCTTCCTGTAGGTTCCAATGAGAGTCTGGATTCTGGTAGAAGGTATTTTTAACCATTCCTCTTTACAAAACATCTCTAGTTAAATCAGGTTTGATGGCTTCCGAGCATGGACAGCTCTCTTTAACTCACACCACAGATATTCAATAATATTCAGGTCTGGGAAAAAGATGGCCATTCCAGAACGTTGTACTTGTTCCTCTGCATGAATGTCTTAATGGATTTTGAGCAGTGTTTAGGGTCGTTGTCTTGTTGAAAGATCCAGCCCCGGCACAGCTCCAGCTTTTTCACTGATTCCTGGACATTGGTCCCCAGTATCTGCTGATACTAGGTGGAATCCATGCATCCCTCAACTTTGACAAGATTTCCACTCCCTGCATTGGCCACACAACTGCACAGCATTATGGAACAATCACCATATTTTACTGTAGTTGTAAAAACAAAACAGAGGACACCAAGAGCCCAATAGTGCAATATTGTCTGGTAATCTCAATATATAATGTAATGTCAAAGGTTCTTATACTCACAAAGGTGGGTTACCATCAGGTAACCACTTGACAGGCAGGTGGGGAGTATTAGTACCTGACCCCACTCAGGTATAAAAGTCGCTCTCTGTAGATAGGAAAATGGGGAAAGAACCCCTCCACCAGGGGTGGACTTAATCGTGCTGGTTCAGGTCCATAAAGCGTGTGAGCGCCTCACGCTTTATGAACCTGAACCAGTTTTATATGCTCCTGTACTGCCTGATGAAGCGGGATTGTTGACCGCGAAACGCGTTGCGATTTTATGGAGCTGGGAATAAATTGTATATTTTTTACTCTGCATTTGAGTATATGTCCACTACCAGAGGGAGGTAAGTCCACCTCGACTTCCCTCTTTTTATCATTTTTAGAACATTGTTTTACTCTGCTTGGCGCCTCTGTTCGTACATATTACAGCACAATATTTTACTGTAGGTAGCAGTTGTTTTTCTTGGAATGCTGTGTTGTTTTTCCTCTTTTCATAGCGCCCCTTGTTATGCCAAAATAACTCAATTTTGGTTTCATCAGTCCACAGCACCTTATTCCAAAATGAAGCTGGCTTGTCCAAGTATGCTTTGGCATACCTCAAATATGCTTTAGCTTCCTCTACATCACTCTCACATACAGCATCTCCTTGTATAAAGTGCACCGAATGGTTGAACGATGCACAGTGACTCCATCTGCAGCAAGATGATGTTGTATCTTTGGTTCTGGTCTGTGGGTTGACTCTGACAGTTCTCACGATTCATCGCTTCTTTTTTCCAGAGATTTTTCTTGGTCTGCCACTTTGAGCCTTAACTTGAACTGAGCCTGTGGTCTTCTATTTCCTAACTGTGGAAACAGACAGCTGAGATCTCTAAGACAGCATTTGTATCCTTCCCCTAAACCATGATGGTGAACAATCTTTGTCTTCAGGTCATTTGAGAGTTGTTTTGAGACCCCTATGTTGCTACTCTTCAGAGAAAATGAAAAGAGGAGGGAAACTTACAGGATTCACCTGTTTATGTAGGTCAGGGGTCACTGAGCTTACCAAGCCAATTTGAGTTCCAATAATTCGTTCTAAAGGTTTTGGAATCAATAAAATGACAACAGAGCCCAATTGTATGCACCTGCCTAATTGTATTTAAACAATTACTGCACACTTTCTGTAAATTCAATAAACTTCATTTTACTTCTCAACTATAAAACATTTTCCTAGCAGAAAATGGCCTCTGAGAGCAAAAAAGAGATAAAAAGGGGAATTTCTTATCAGTGAGGGTCACACTGTAGTCACTTCCTGTCTGAGTCAGGACTGAGTCAGCCACTTACATACTTGATATTTAACTCTTTCAGGCAAAGAAAGAAAAAGAGGAACACAGCATAGTTATTTGTGTGCTAGGCACTGTACATACAAATGTCTATCTCATCATGTCACATGTCACTCCGGGTATCCTTTAACCTCCTTAGCGGTAACCCCGTGTGTGACACGGGGTAAGCCGCCGGAGGGTGCCGCTCAGGCCCTGCTGGGCCAATTTAAATAATTTTTTTTTGCTGGACGCAGCTAGCACTTTGCTAGCTGCGCCAGCACCCCGATCGCCGCCGCCGCGCGCCCGATCGCCGCTATCCGGTGCGGCGCCCCCCCCCCCCCCCGACCCCGTGCGCTGCCTGGCCAATCAGTGCCAGGCAGCGCCGAGGGGTGGATCGGGTCTCCCAATGACGTCCCGACGTCGCTGACGTCTGTGACGTCATCCCGCCCCGTCGCCATGGCGACGGGGGAAGCCCTCCAGGAAATCCCGTTCTTTGAACGGGATTTCCTGATCGGAGATTGCCGAAGGCGATCGAAGCGGGCGGGGGGATGCCGCTGAGCAGCGGCTATCATGTAGCGAGCCATGGGCTCGCTACATGATTTGAAAAAAAAAATGTTTTAAAAAACTGCTGCGCTGCCCCCTGGCGGTATTTTTCATACCGCCAAGGGGGTTAAGGAGAATAGAAAAATACAAAGAAAAATGGTTTTAAAACTATCATTTTGCAGAGTTTAAAAACAATTTTTCTTTGTATTTTTAGAATTTATTTTCTCAAACTACAAGGTCTTTTTGAAAAATATTGTTTTTGACTTACACTATTCTCCTTAAATGAGGTATCAGGCGAAATTAAGGAAAATAAGTGCAACTTGCCCAGGGCTTCGCCCAGCCCCAAGCTCCCAGCATGTCCCTTGCCGCAGCTGCGCCTGCGCAGTACGCTCTGGTCCACGTAGCGGTGATTGACCACACCGCTCCCACAGGTACAGTACAGGCCAACCTCCAGGTCGGCCTGACGTCATCGTTGGGGACCGGGAGGCAGCGGTGGCGAGCGGCTGACGGCGGAGCTGCGGCGAGGGACATGCTGGGAGCATGGGGCTGGACGAAGCCCCAGGTAAGTTGCACTTCTTTTCCTTCATTTCGCCTGATAACACCTTCAACATATGTAGCAATAGCATGTATGGGGGCTTTGCTATTCACTGCCAAAGTAAGCACAAAATTATGCGTAAATTCATGCATAATTACAAATGATAATACAAAGTCAGTTGAATTACGAATTTGTAATTACATATAGGAGTAATTGAGAAAATGTATACGTAATTTTGTGTAATCGTAATTGGCTGATTACGATCATCCCTACTATAGAGCGGGTCCGAGTGGCTGCAGCTCTGGCACTTTGAGTCTGCCAGGAGTAAAGTATGATATAAATGTTATTTGTCTTGTCATCAGTGATGGAGTTTGTTATGAACATGGTAAATGCAATTTTTGCCTGGCTATAGAAGCGATACTCTATTGTAAACTGCAGTGGGGATATTTTAAGCTCTATAGGAGGAAATGAAAGTATCTGTGGGTTAATAACTATGCTGCTCCCGCCTTTCACGGTGGTTGATGCACAAAGCTGTAATATCTGTAATATTGCTGTGTGCAGACAGTGCATGGCAATATTACCATTTCTACCAGCAGCAAGTTACCGGGAGTTATGCTACTAGTACCACCCGTGGTACTTGAGTAACACGAGTGTTGCTATGGTAAATGTCAGTGTAAATAATGCACATTACTATAGCAACAGTACAGTGTACACCAGTACACTGTATGTGCACTTTGTGTGCATGTATAATTGTTACCGTTGTTTAGTGTATCTGCCCCAATCTTTTATTTGCTGAGTAATCTACACAGTAGACTTTTCTTATACAGTTGCATTTTCCTAGTGATTTTCAAAGTACACATCTTTAAGACAATATGAAGCAGATCACTCAAAAATATGAAGCAAATTCAAAAACTCAAAGTGGCAGAAAAAGACCTCTTCTTACTTAAATCAATATGTTCTCACCAAAACCATATGGTGAACAGATGGATAACCACTTCTGTACAGGAAGCTGAGCAAGGCATATTTTTATATATATATTTCTCTTTTTTCCTGCTTCCTGTTGAAGGAAATACTGTACATAATAGAAAAAGTTATACTGAGTTAAATTTGTCAGACATCAACACCTACCAAAAAGGTGGGTGATACATTATCTCAACCAGACTTTGGTTAAAAAGTATTTTTAACAGAATCAAATAGAAATGAGCACTTCCGAAGACTACAGATTACCCAGCATTAAGACAGAATTTAGAAGGGAGAGCTTTCATTGGTAAACATTCATGATATTTGTAAATCAATCCATCCACATCCACACTCAGATAAGGTGTAATATGTGCTGCGTCCAAGTTCACCGAACCGTGGAGTATGAGGGCATCAAGTAGTATGGGTGATCTATAAGGTACTACCAACTTCTCTCACTTTATATCTATGAGTATCCAAATAAGTCTCGGGGAGAAATTGTTACTTAAAGTGAACCTTAAGCCAAAAAAATGAGTTTTACTCACCTGGGGCTTCCAATAGTCCCCTGCAGCTGTCCGGTGCCCTCGCCGAGTCCCTCCGATCCTCCTGTCCCCGCCGGCGGCCACTTCCGGTTTCGCCATCAGGACCCGACAGGCTGGGAACGCGAGTGATTATTCGTGTTCCCAGCCACAATATCTCCCTCTATGCTGCTATAGCAGCCCTCTATGCTGCTATAGCAGCATAGAGGGAGCTATTGTGGCTGGGAACGCGAAGAATCACTCGCGTTCCCAGCCTGTCAGGTCCTGATGGCGAAACCAGGAGTGGCCACCGGCGGGGACAGGAGGATCAGAGGGACACAGCGAGGGCACCGGACAGCTGTAGGGGGCTATTGGAAGCCCCAGGTGAGTAAAACTCATTTTTTTTTGGCTTAAGGATTGCTTTAAGTTGAATCAAAGGACTGGTGGAAAAAAATGTCACCTTCCTCAGTGTACTAATGTGAGAGTGTTTATATTTTGGGTCCATAACTTGGCTATGACCCTGCCAAATGCTTTCCCGCACTGCTCCCTGGTGCCCCTGCATGTGTAGCAGCATTAGTTACTCACTTGTCCCGGTGGGCCGGATCATAGAGAAGAGGCAGACAGCATGGCTAAGACTGCATGCATGGTGTAGCCACTGCCAGCCAGGGCAGGTAAGTAATTGATGCTGCTACACATGCAGGGGCCTTGGGGGGCAGTGGGGTAATGACCGTGTGGGGGGGTATGTAGGGGGACCCCAGCTTAAGTTTGCCAAAGGGCCCTGGGGCACCTTAAACCAGCCCTCTCTAACACTATTATCCTCTCAACTTAAAAAACATTTTTTCTGCATGGAGTGCTTAGGGGAGTTCAGAAAACAACAGTACTCTTCTGCAACTCTAAATGATTACTTCACACAGTATATCTGTATCCATCGCAATCCTGGCAAAAATCCAGCCACTCTCATGTGACCTCAAAGTAAGCTCAGATGTGGATTTAGAAGGATTCTGTTTAGCCCCATGAGCTGATGCTAGGTGGCTAAAGGGAAAAGCTAAGTTACTATTAGAGTTCTGGAGCTCCACAGGAGCCCTGCAACTGATATGAAGCCATGTGTCTTTTATTAATGTATGGGAAAAGTTGTGTGTATTTTCTCTAGCCAAAAGTGAATTAGGATTGTAGACAGACAGACTGTGCATTTTTTATTTTTAACCTACTATCATAGGGCCTCAAAGAAAGGGCTGACATGCTCAATAATAATATATACAGCGTACGAAGTATATACAGTACTTAGAAATATAATGAAATAGAAACCAGTCACAGGAATAATTCATAGTAAACATTTAACAGTTGCAGCAAGTCTTTGTTTCCATAGAAATCAACTGAAGATTCCCATGGTTGTTGGCTGTGGTCTAGGCAAAAATATTACATGAGCTTTGCTGTTTTCCTTATGTTTTGATGTACTATAGCAGCAATAAATCAACACATTTCTGATACATGTTGCTGTTTCTCTCCACACACTCAGATAATATATCAATGCTGAACAGTTGTTGACAAAACATTAGTCTTGTGTATACGGTACTTTGCTTGCTGTCTACACATTTTTTATATTTTGAAAAAAAAAATGAATTTTTTTTTTGAAAGGCAGATAACGCAATGCATTAAATAAAAGTACCTCCAAAGGCTTGTCGGTTATTGCCATTAATTTTTAACGCAACTAATTTCTCCTGCTTTTAAGATCACTAAAAAATAAAAGGCCTTTGGAACATTTGGTTCCAGCTTGAATGTTAAGAAACGTGCCTGATGTACTAATAAGCAGCTAAAATGGAAAATATTTGTTTATCTACTAAAAAATAAAACCTGCTAAACACCATAGTTATACATAGAAAAGGAGTAAAACGTGGGAGGCAGGACACCAGAGATATAGGGCCATATGCAATTCACTTTTTCACCTAAGTTTTCTCCAGGGAGATACATTTTCATCTTTGATTTAAAGTAACTTTTTAGCACTTTACAATTGAAAAAGTACCAAAAAGTAGGTGAAACAATACTGTAAAAATTATTTTGAGCATTTGTTTGCTTGCTGGCAGCTTAAAAGGCCTTTTATTTACAAATTATGAAAATATCACATAGGAGAAAATTCAGGTGAAAAAGTGACTTGCATATGGGCCATAGAGTCCACTTTGTGGAGTGTCACCCAGCCAACACAACCTAAATGGTATTTATCACAATAACACAGCAGTTTATCCAAGATTGATCAACCATGAAAACTAAAACATTCTGTTTGGCCTGTTGTTCTGTTAATGAATGTAATTCCCCTTAGAAATGCAGTGTGCTCCTAAAAGAATTCAATAAAGGTGTTTTCTAAAAGTGCATCTGAACATTACAAACATTACAAAATGCATACTTACCACTTAACCACTTAAGGACTGCAGTCATAAAACCCCTTTTTTTCCATTCAGACCACTGCAGCTTTAACGGTTTATTGCTCGGTCATACAACCTACCACCTAAATGAATTTTACCTCCTTTTCTTGTCACTAATACAGCTTTCTTTTGGTGCTATTTGATTGCTGCTGCGAGTTTTACTTTTTATTATATTCATCAAAAAAGACATTAATTTTGTCAAAAAAATTACTTTTTTTACTTTCTGTGCTGACATTTTTCAAATAAAGTAAAATTCCCTATACATTTGAGCGCGAAAGTTATTCTGCTACATGTCTTTGATAAAAAAAAAAAACATTCAGTGTATATTTATTGGTTTGGGTAAAAGTTATAGTGTTTACAAACTATGGTGCAAAAAGTGAATTTTCCCATTTTGAAGCATCTCCGACTTTTCTGAGCACCTGTCATGTTTCATGAGGTGCTAAAATTCCAGGATAGTATAAATACCCCGCAAATGACCCCATTTTGGAAAGAAGACATCCCAAAGTATTCACTGAGAGGCATGGTGAGTTCATAGAAGATTTTATTTTTTATCACAAGTTAGCGGAAAATGACATTTTGTGACAAAAAAAAAGGAAAAAAAAAAAGTTTCCATTTCTTCTAACTTACGACAAAAAAAAATTAAATCTGCCACGGACTCACTATGCTCCTCTCTGAATAACTTGAAGTGTCTACTTTCCAAAATGGGGTCATTTGTGGGGTGTGTTTACTGTCCTGGCATTTTGGGGGGTGCTAAATTGTAAGCACCCCTGTAAAGCCTAAAGGTGCTCATTGGACTTAGGGCCCCTTAGCGCAGTTTGGCTGCAAAAAAGTGCCACACATGTGGTATTGCCGTACTCAGGAGAAGTAGTATAATGTGTTTTGGGTGTATTTTTACACATACCCATGCTGGGTGGGAGAAATATCTCTGTAAATGACAATTTTTTGATTTTTTTTACACACAATTGTCCATTTACAGAGATATTTCTCCCACTCAGCATGGGTATGTGTAAAAATAAACCCCCAAAACACATACTACTTCTCCTGAGTACGGCGATACCACATGTGTGGCACTTTTTTGCACCCTAACTGCGCTAAGAGGCCCAAGGTCCAATGAATACCTTCAGGATTTCACAGGTAATTTTGCGACATTTGGTTTCAAGACTACTCCTCACTGTTTAGGGCCCCTAAAATGCCAGGGCAGTATAGGAACTCCACAAATGACCCCATTTTAGAAAGAAGACACCCCAAGGTATTCCGTTAGGAGTATGGTGAGTTAATAGAAGATTTTATTTTTTGTACCTTGGGGTGTCTTCTTTCTAAAATGGGGTCATTTGTGGAGTTCCTATACTGCCCTGGCATTTTAGGGGCCCTAAACCGTGAGGAGTAGTCTTGAAACCAAATGTCGCAAAATGACCTGTCATTTACAGAGATATTTCTCCCACCCAGCATGGGTATGTGTAAAAATACACCCCAAAACACATTATACTACTTCTCCTGAGTACGAGAAAAACCACATGTGTGGCACTTTTTTGCAACCTAGGTTCGCTAAGGGGCCTAACGTCCTATTCACAGGTCATTTTGAGGCAATTGGATTCTAGACAACTCCTCACGGTTTAGGGCCCCTAAAATGCCAGGGCAGTATAGGAACTCCACAAGTGACCCCATTTTGGAAAGAAGACACCCCAAGGTATTATGTTAGGAGTATGGTGAGTTCATACAAGATTTATTTATTTTTGTCCCAAGTTAGCGGAAATTAACACTTTGTGAAAAAAAACCCAATACAAATCAATTTCCGCTAACTTGTGACAAAAAATAAAATCTTCTATGAACTCATCATACACCTAACAGAATACCTTGGGATGTCTTCTTTCTAAAATTGGGTCACTTGTGGGGTTCCTATACTGCCCTGGCATTTTAGGGGCCCTAAACCGTGAGGAGTAGTCTTGAACCCAAATGTCGCAAAATGACCTGTAAAATCCTAAAGGTACTCATTGGACTTTGGGCCCTTTAGCGCAGTTAGGCTGCAAAAAAAGTGCCACACATGTGGTACTGCCGTGCTTAGAAGAAGTAGTATAATGTGTTTTGTGGTGTATTTTTACATATACCCATGCTGGGTGGGAGAAATATCTCTGTAAATGACATATATTAGATTTTTTTTACACTCAATTGTCCATTTACAGAGAAATTTCTCCCACCCAGCATGGGTATGTGTAAAATACACCCCAATGTAACGATCGGTGAAGCACAGAGAGGATCTGATTACCAGTGATCTGCAGAATCACTGGGAATACAGATGTATACCAGATTATACGTGATCTGCAGTATCACTGATAATCCGATATACTAGCTAACCTCTGTTCACCTGAGTAGAATGTAGTGTTAGGTGCAACAATAACACTTAGAGGACTAGGCCTCAGTGCAGCAAGGAGTACTGCACAGATTCCTTCCGCAGACCTGAGCTCTCCAAGACGGGAGGAGTCAGACTGACAGTAGGAAGGACAGACTGAAAGTAACCTTCAGGAGGAAGGATCACTAACAGAGCGAGGAACCGCCTCTAACAGTAAGGTCGGTTCTCGAGGTCGGACAAGCCAGGTTGTACACACACGGACAGATAAAGTACAAGATCAGGAGGCAAAGGCGGAGTCAAAGTACAGGCAGGGTTCAACAACGGGGTATCAGATATATCGGGGTACAAAATCAGGAGGCAGAAGCAGAGTCAAGGAACGAGCCGGGGTTCGGCAACAGAGTATCAGAAATATCGAGGTACAAGATCAGAGTTCAGGAGGATAGTCAAGGCAGGCAAAAGTCATAACAGATAATCACAATCAAACTAGTACTTTAGCTATCAACAGAATCTAGCTAAGTGTAGGATTACAGCTCCAGCTGGCCCCGGCACACTTGCGGATCTGGCTACGGATCTGGGTGCTCCCACATATGTGATCGCACGCCAGACAAAGAGCAAGTGAACAACCAGCAGTATATATACTCTAGGACCTTTCCAGGACCTCCCTAATTGCTGGTCCAATGAGAGCAGTGGAATTTGTCAGCTGACCCAGCTGGTCAGCCGACTCCCTTCTAACTGCTATTTAAACTTTGCCTCTGTGCTCGCGCGCGTGTAAGTCTGAATCTTGGTGGACTATCAGTCCCAGCCACACCAGTACTGTCATGCAATGTATCTAGTGCGGGAGCCGCCTCTGATGCGGATTCCGTCGTTACCAATGCGGATTCCGCCGCACTGCCTATGCGGCATGCGGCGTTTTTTCCGCGTTGTGACGCCATGCTGGACGCGGAAACAGCCGCCTCACTTCGAGAGACGGCGGCCTTTCCTGCGTTTCCTTACACCCAAAACACATTATACTACTTCTCCTGAGTGTTCTAGACTATTCACTCTAGTTGTTTTCTAGACTACTCCTCACGGTTTAGGGCCCCTAAAATGCCAGGGCAGTATAGGAACGCCACAAGTGACCCCATTTTAGAAAGAAGACACCCCAAGGTATTCCGTTAGGTGTATGGTGAGTTCATAGAAGATCTTATTTTTTGTCACAAGTTAGTGAAAAATGAAACTTTGTGAAAAAACAATAAAAATCAATTTCCGCTAACTTTTGACAAAAAATAAAATCTTCTATGAACGCTTCATACACCTAACAGAATACCTTGGGGTGTCTTTTTTCTAAAAAGGGGTCACTTGTGGAGTTCCTATACTGCCCTGGCATTTTACGGGCCCAAAACGGTGAGTAGTCTGGAAACCAAATGTCTCAAAATGACTGTTCAGGGGTATAAGCATCTGCAAATTTTGATGGCAGGTGGTCTATGAGGGGGCGAATTTTGTGGAACCGGTCATAAGCAGGGTGGCCTCTTACTGACAGGTTGTATTGGGCCTGATCTGATGGATAGGAGTGCTAGGGGGGTGACAGGAGGTGATTGATGGGTGTCTCAGGGGTGGTTAGAGGGGAAAATAGATGCAATCAATGCACTGGGGAGGTG
Organism: Hyperolius riggenbachi; assembly: GCF_040937935.1. Lineage (NCBI taxonomy): Eukaryota > Metazoa > Chordata > Amphibia > Anura > Hyperoliidae > Hyperolius > Hyperolius riggenbachi. The sequence goes on from NC_090650.1 coordinate 288,921,255, forward strand.
ATCGGAAAGGGGGTCTGAGGGGGATCTAAGGGTTTGGCCGAGTGATCAGGAGCCCACACGGGGCAAATTAGGGCCTGATTTGATGGGTAGGTGTGTTAGGGGGTGACAGGTGGTGACAGGAGGTGATTGATGGGTGTCTCAAGGTGTGATTAGTGGGGGGAATAGATGCAAGCAATGCACTGGCGAGGTGATCAGGGCTGGGTGCTGAGGGTGTGGGCGGGCGATTGGGTGCCCTAGGGGCAGATAGGGGTCTAATCTGATGGGTAGCAGTGACAGGTGGTGACAGGGGGTGATTGATGGGTAATTAGTGGGTGTTTAGAGGAGAGAACGGATGTAAACAGTGCACTTGGGAGGTGATCTGACGTCGGGTCTGCAGGCGATCTAATGGTGTGGGTGGGTGATCAGATTGCCCGCAAGGGGCAGGTTAGGGGCTGATTGATGGGTGGCAGTGACAGGGGGTGATTGATGGGTGGCAGTGACAAGGGGTGATTGATGGGTGATTGATAGGTGATTGACAGGTGATCAGTGGGTTATTACAGGGAAGAACAGATGTAAATAATGCACTGGCGAATTGATAAGGGGAGGTCTGAGGGCAATCTGAGCGTGTGGGCAGGTGATTGGGTGCCCGCAAGGGGCAGATAGGGGTCTAATCTGATGGGTAGCAGTGACAGGGGGTGATTGATGGGTAATTAGTGGGTGTTTAGGGTAGAGAACAGATGTAAACACTGCACTTGGGAGGTGATCTGACGTCGGATCTGCGGGCGATCTATTGGTGTGGGTGGGTGATCAGATTGCCCGCAAGGGGCAGGTTAGGGGCTGATTAATGGGTGGCAATGACAGGGGGTGATTGATGGGTGGCAGTGACAGGGGGTGATTGACAGGTGATCAGTGGGTTATTACAGGGAAGAACGGATGTAACTAATGCACTGGCGAATTGATAAGGGGGGGTCTGAGGGCAATCTGAGCTTGTGGGCGGGTGATTGGGTGCCCGCAAGGGGCAGATTAGGGTCTAATCTGATGGGTAACAGTGACAGGTGGTGATAGGGGGTGATTGATGGGTAATTAGTGGGTGTTTAAAGTAGAGAACAGATGTAAACACTGCGCCTGGGAGGTGATCTGATGTCGGATCTGCGGGCGATCTATTGGTGTGGGTGGGTGATCAGATTGCCCGCAAGGGGCAGGTTAGGGGCTGATTGATGGGTGGCAGTGACAGGGGGTGATTGACAGGTGATTGACAGGTGATCAGGGGGGATAGATGCATACAGTACACAGGGGGGGGGGTCTGGGGAGAATCTGAGGGGTGGGGAGGGGGTGATCAGGAGTCGCAGGGGGCAGTTTAGGGACTAAAAAAAATAGCGTTGACAGATAGTGACAGGGAGTGATTGATGGGTGATTAGGGGGGTGATTGTGTGCAAACAGTGGTCTGGGGGGTGGGCAGGGGGGGGGGGGGTCTGAGGGGTGCTGTGGGCAATCAGGGGGCAGATCAGTGTGTTTGGGTGCAGACTAGGGTGGCTGCAGCCTGCCCTGGTGGTCCCTTGGACACTGGGACCACCAGGGCAGGAAGCAGCCTGTATAATACCCTTTGTAAACATTACAAAGCGTATTATACGCTTCCTATCCGGCGATCGTCGGGTTAACAACCCGCCGGTGCGCCCGAATGGCCGGCGGGTTGACGTTGCGGATGGGCGGAGCCTATTGCCGGCGGATGCGCGCACATCCCAGCGCGCGATCCCAGGCAAAACATTAACCCCAGGACCTGACGCCATTCTGCGTTACGTGGTCCTGGGGCTGCCACTTTGCCGCCGCCAATATGAAGTAGGCGGTCGGCAAGTGGTTAAATCTTCTTTTCTTCTAGGCTGTGCCTCCTTTTTCTCTTTGTATCTGCTGCGGAAGTGCCTGTCTTACCCTGAAGATCTGTTCCCCATCTTCTGTGTTCTCCTTAAAGAGGAACTGTCGCGAAAATCTTAAAATTAAAAACACATACAAATAAGAAGTTCATTTCTTTCAGAGTAAAATGAGTCATAAATTATACCTTTCTCCAATGTTGCTGTCACCTACAGTAAGTATTAGAAATCTGACATTACTGACAGATTTTGGGCTAGTCCATCTCTCCATAGGAGATTCTCAGCATGGCCATTATTCTTTATAAAGACATTACCTGAAAAAGATTTATACAAAGATGCTGGCCAGCCTCCCTGCTCACTTCACACTATTTTGGCAGTTGGACGGTGCAAATGCCATTCACTAAGTGCTTTTAAAAATAAAGAAAACCTTGAGAACCCCATTCTCCCCATTTGAAGATGGGCTAGTCCAAAATCTGTCAGTAATGTCAGATTTCTACTACTTACTGTATGTGACAGGATCATAGGAGAAAAGTAATTTATGGCTCATTTTACTGTGGAAGAAACGTACTTCTTATTTGTATATGTTTATATGTATTTAAAATTTTAAGATGTTCGCAACAGAGGTCCTTTAAAGGGCTGCTCCGCACAACCACTCTCCCTTATCACTGCATAGGTGCAGAGGGTGGGACCTTGGAAGACTTGTCTGTCATAGGACGTGCTACATGCGATAAGGTCATCACATGCTTGCATAGACACAGACAGGAGATGTCCTGAGGAAGTAAGATATGCTCAGCAGCTTTGTGTAAGAAAGTAAAAAGAGGAGATGCAATCAGGGTAACTAAGTGGTCCTCTCCAGCCTTATTAATTAGGGATGAGCTCTAATTTTTGCAAAAGTCGTTTTCACATCGGATTCGCATCTTCACCTCATTTAACATTTTCAAGAACAATATCATGGAATTTTCACAAATATAAAAACTTTCTTGAATGTGATTTCTCATGCCCATTGACTTCAATGCATTTGGAAACAATTTATTTTTGCATGCATGCCCATACATTTAAACTGATTTGTACACAAATGTTTTCTCAGGCCCACAAACTTCAACGTATTTGATGAAAATGTGTTTTCAATGCATATGGTGAAAATGTGTTTCTCAAGCCCACAGACTTCACTGCATATGGTGAAAATGTGTTTCTCATGCCCACAGACTTCACTGCATATGGTGAAAATGTGTTTTCTCGTGCCCACAGACTTCAGTGCATATGGTGAAAATGTGTTTTCTCGTGCCCACAGACTTCACTGCATATGGTGAAAATGTGTTTTCTCGTGCCCACAGACTTCACTGCATATGGTGAAAATGTGTTTTCTCGTGCCCACAGACTTCACTGCATATGGTGAAAATGTGTTTTCTCGTGCCCACAGACTTCAGTGCATATGGTGAAAATATGTTTTCTCGTGCCCACAGACTTCAGTGCATATGGTGAAAATGTGTTTTCTCATGCCCACAGACTTCACTGCATATGGTGAAAATGTGTTTTCTCATGCCCACTAGAGTTGGGCGAACTGTTAGTTGAACTTCAGCCGAACTGTTCGGCTGCCCAACCTGTCATGTCGCTGTGGCTCTTACTACTTCCGGGTCGCAATGACCCGGAGTAGTACGTCTGCGCTGGCCCGGCAGAGCGCGTCCTAGATCGCGCTCCCGTTGCCGGGCACTCTCTGCGCATGTGTGTGACGTCACTCATGACGTCACACACATGCGCAGAGAGTGCCCGGCAACGGGAGCGCGATCTAGGACGCGCTCTGCTGGGCCAGCGCAGACGTACCACTCCGGGTCATTGCGACCCGGAAGTAGTAAGAGCCACAGCGACATGACCGGTTGGGCAGCCGAACAGTTCGGCTGAAGTTCAACTAACAGTTCGCCCAACTCTAATGCCCACCGACTTCACTGCATATGGTGAATATGTGTTTTCTCGTGCCCACAGACTTCACTGCATATGGTGAAAATGTGTTTTCTCATGCCCACAGACTTCACTGCATATGGTGAAAATGTGTTTTCTCGTGCCCACAGACTTCAGTGCATATGGTGAAAATGTGTTTTCTCATGCCCACAGACTTCACTGCATATGGTGAAAATGTGTTTCTCAAGCCCACAGACTGGCATTTAGTTAAAATGAATTTTTCCATGTAAATATACCTTCAAAAACATATTAATTTGTGTGAAACTGTGACTTTTTGGGGGCAGTGCTTTATCAATGAAAATGTCTTCCCCCATTCTTGTCCCCTGTTCTATTTAATTACAAATAAACATTTAATGATGAATTACAGCCAGTAGAGAAACAAAACAATGCAATAGAACAGTACTTACCATTAACCTTCAACATAAGCCCTTCAAAATAAATCCTTCACAAGTGAAATCACAAGGCAAAGCTTGCCTTTCCAATTGACCTTCTCTTGCTTCTCGCTTTTCTTTTCTTTCCTTTTTTTTTTTTTGCAGCACCATGGGTGCTCTTAAAAGCTTAATATAAATTAAGAGTAATTAAAATCCAAACACTAAAAGCAATAAATAATATGTTTAGCATTTGTTAGAACTGGAAGTAACTTGGCAGTTTATGAAAAGATTTATTTAGTTAAAATGTTCTAATTCTCAAAATACATCCAAACAGACCTGTGGCCTATTAAACACACAAGAAGCCCAACTGTCCATAAAATAACACAAAATGAGGCCTACAAATGCCAAAATATATTGCTTACCTTTGTGACACCTTGATGAGTGCAGTCTTTTTTTTTTAATGCTTTGTTTTGCTATGACCTTTGCTTGCATCATCTGGCTGGGGATGGGCGCAATACATCCTCATACATATTTAGATTACAAGTTAGATTTGGCAGGATGCTCATTTCCTGTGTTTATAGATGTACATTCTGCCCAGCCAGTGGCTAAGGGCCTGTTTCCACTGCTTCGGAAATCAGGCCGAATCCACAGTTTCCTCGCAAGCAAATCATGTGGGGGGAAACTTTGCCATAGGGTAATGGTGCCGGCATCTGAATTACTTGCCTTAGCGATTCGGCTGACATTGCAGCATTTTTCCATTTGGGCAGCAGTGAATCCCATAGCCGTGCATGGCATGGCTTCTGGGATTCATCTGCATACCCGCAGACCAGGAAGTGCCGTCTCGCAGCCACGCTTGGCGGCTAGTGGAAACAGGCCCTAAGTGTTTAGCACTCTTGCCTTTCAGAGTTATGCAACATGCACATGCACTATTGTTCTCACCCAAAGGGATCAAGTCTCCATCCTTCAGGCAACAGTTTGGGAACTGAGCACTTTATAGACATCTCACTCTGCTATAGCAGAGCAACATGTCTGTTTCTATAGGAAGAGGAGGAGGGACAACGGTACAGTGCATGATGAAGTGGCTTCCAGTAGGAAGGGTCAGGAGTGAAACAAGGGCCCTTATTCAATTCACTTTTTCTCCTAAGTTTTTTCCTGGAGATAATGTTTCATCTTCTGTTTAAAATAACTTTTTAGCATTTTGCAATTGAAAATGTGCTAAAAGTAGGTAAAAAAAAGTACTATCTAAATTAATTAAAGTAATTTCTTGTCTTGACAAGTTAGCGGAAAATGACACTTTGTGAAAAAAAACAATAAAAATCAATTTCCGCTAACTTGTGACAAAAAATAAAATCTTCTATGAACTCACCGTACTACTAACAGAATACCTTGGGGTGTCTTCTTTCTAAAATGGAGTCATTTGTGGGGTTCCTATACTGTCCTAGCATTTTAGGGGCCCTAAGCCGTGAGGAGTAGTCTTGAAACAAAATTTCTCAAAATGACCTGTGAAATCCTAAAGGTACTCATTGGACTTTGGGCCCCTTAGCACAGTTAGGCTGCAAAAACGTGCCACACATGTGGTATCGCCGTACTCGGGAGAAGTAGTACAATGTGTTTTGAGGTGTATTTTTACACATACCCATGCTGGGTGGGAGAAATAACTCTGTAAATGGACAATTGTGTGTAAAAAAATCAAAAGATTGTCATTTACAGAGGTATTTCTCCCACCCAGCATGGGTATGTGTAAAAATACACCCCAAAACACATTATACTACTTCTCCCGAGTACGGCGATACCACATGTGTGGCACTTTTTTGCACCCTAACTGCGCTAAGGGGCCCAAAGTCCAATGAGTACCTTTAGGATTTCACAGGTCATTTTGAGAAATTTTGTTTCAAGACTACTCCTCACGGTTTAGGGCCCCTAAAATGCCAGGGCAGTATAGGAACCCCACTAATGACCCCATTTTAGAAAGAAGACACCCCAAGGTATTCCGTTAGGAGTATGGTGAGTTCATAGAAGTTTTTATTGTTTTGTCACAAGTTAGCGAAAATTGATTTTAATTGTTTTTTTTTTCACAAAGTGTCATTTTCTGCTAACTTGTGACAAAAAATAAAATCTTCTATGAACTCACCATACTCCTAACAGAATACCTTTGGGTGTCTTCTTTCTATAATGGGGTCATTTGTGGGGTTCCTATACTGCCCTGGCATTTTAGGGGCCCTAAACCGTGAGGAGTAGTCTTGAAACCAAATGTCGCAAAATGACCTGTGAAATCCTAAAGGTACTCATTGGACTTTGGGCCCCTTAGCGTACTTAGGGTGTAAAAAGGTGCCACACATGTGGTACCGCCGTACTCAGGAGAAGTAGTATAATGTGTTTTGGGGTGTATTTTTACACATACCCATGCTAAGTGGGAGAAATATCTCTGTAAATGACAATCTTTTGATTTTTTTACACACAATTGTCCATTTACAGAGTTATTTCTCCCACCCAGCATGGGTATGTGTAAAAATACACCTCAAAACACATTGTACTACTTCTCCTGAGTACGGCGATACCACATGTGTGGCACTTTTTTGCAGCCTAACTGCGCTAAGGGGCCCAAAGTCCAATGAGTACCTTTAGGATAGATAGAGGTGGTAATTTTGAGCAAATGTTGCTACAGCAGGAGGCTAGATTTATTTCAGAGACAGGAGCCTGTGGTCCCCTCGGCGTTAACGAAATAAATGAACTTCATTGTTTTCTGAACAAATATTGATTCACTTATACTTTCTCTTTCATGATCTAATGTAGATATGCTAAGATGTGTTTTGTCACATTTGCATAGATGTATCGTGTCTAGTCTTTCTGTTTTTTATATAAAAGTTTACATGGTCTCACTTATGTCTAATGTATATTGATGAATGTGTCCCCTTGTGACCTAACAGCGCATTGTTGATGATCCCCATAGCAACGTTTCTACCAATAGCGGCGAGCGGAGGGGCAGGTGATGACGCGGATTGCGGAAGTGCTTACGCGCATGAGCGGGGAGACTCGCAGCTCACTGTTGGTTAGAGCAGCGCAGATGTCACTTCCGCTGGGCGGAGCCAAGATGCCAGAAATCTGTACTCGCCGCGTCTGGGCGTTGCAGACCGTTTTCTAAGCGGTAGGTGAAACTATTTAATGCTGATCTCACTTGGGTATAATTGTTCTTTCCCTTGGCCTCTGAGGAAGCTTTGTTTTTAAGCGAAACAGCTGTCAGGCCTCCCTCACCCCCACTGACCACCCAGATGTGTCTCCCCACCGAGGATTAAAGGTATATCTTTTTTGCAAGCACAGTGCCTCTTATCCCTCTTTTTGCTCAATCTACAGTGCTATGTTCAGGGCTGCACGTTTTGGCACTGAATACGAAACCCGGTGAATCGGACCTATGCATTTTTGTTAACGTCTAGTGCCAGTCTTTTTTCCTATTTTTGTGCATCTCTGTAAATGACAATTGTTTGATTTTTTTTACACACAATTGTCCATTTACATAGAAATTTCTCCCACCCAGCATGGGTATGTGTAAAAATACACCCCAAAACACATTATACTACTTTTCCTGAGTACGGCGGTACCACATGTGTGACACTTTTTTGCAGCCTAGGTGCGCTAAGGGGCCCAACGTCCTATTCACAGGTCATTTTGATGCATTTGTTTTCTAGACTACTCCTCGCGGTTTAGGGCCCCTAAAATGCCAGGGCAGTATAGGAACCCCACAAGTGACCCCATTTTAGAAAGAAGACACCCCAAGGTATTCCGTTAGGTGTATGGCGAGTTCATAGAAGATTTTATTTTTTGTCACAAGTTAGTGGAAAATGACACTTTGTGAAAAAAACCAAGAAAAATCAATTTCCACTAACTTTTGACAAAAAATAAAATCTTCTATGAACTCGTCATACACCTAACAGAATACCTTGGGGTGACTTTTTTTCTAAAATGGGGTCACTTGTGGGGTTCCTATACCGCCCTGGCATTTTACGGGCCCAAAACCGTGAGTAGTCTGGAAACCAAATGTCTCAAAATGACTGTTCAGGGGTATAAGCATCTGCAAATTTTGATAACAGGTGGTCTATGAGGGGGCGAATTTTGTGGAATCGGTCATAAGCAGGGTGGCTTTTTAGATGACAGGTTGTATTGGGCCTGATCTGATGGATAGGAGTGCTAGGGGGGTGACAGGAGGTGATTGATGGGTGTCTCAGGGGGTGGTTAGAGGGGAAAATAGATGCAATCAATGCACTGGGGAGGTGATCGGAAGGGGGTCTGAGGGGGATCTGAAGGTTTGGCCGAGTGATCAGGAGCCCACATGGGGCAAATTAGGGCCTGATCTGATGGGTAGGTGTGCTAGGGGGTGACAGGAGGTGATTGATGGGTGTCTCAAAGTGTGATTAGAGGGGGGAATAGATGCAAGCAATGCACTGGCGAGGTGATCAGGGCTGGGGTCTGAGGGCATTCTGAGGGTGTGGGAGGGTGATTGAGTGCCCTAGGGGCAGATAGGGGTCTAATCTGATAGGTAGCAGTGACAGGGGGTGATTGATGGGTAATTAGTGGGTGTTTAGGGTAGAGAACAGATGTAAACACTGCACTTGGGAGGTGATCGGACGCCGGATCTGCGGGCGATCTATTGGTGTGGGTGGGTGATCAGATTGCCCGCAAGGGGCAGGTTAGGGGCTGATTGATAGGTGGCAGTGACAGCGGGTGATGGGTGGCAGTGACAGGGGGTGATTGATGGGTGGCAGTGACAGCGGGTGATTGATGGGTGATTGATAGGTGATTGACAGGTAATCAGTGGGTTATTACAGGGGAGAACAGATGTAAATATTGCACTGGCGAATTGATAAGGGGGGGGTCTGAGGGCAATCTGAGCGTGTAGGCGGGTGATTGGGTGCCCGCAAGGGGCAGATGAGGGTCTGATCTGATGGGTAACAGTGACAGGTGGTGATAGGGGGTGATTGATGGGTGATTGATGGGTAATTAGTGGGTGTTTAGAGGAGAGAATAGATGTAAACACTGCGCTTGGGTGGTGATCTGATGTCGGATCTGCGGGCGATCTATTGGTGTGGGTGGGTGATCAGTTTGCCCGCAAGGGGCAGGTTAGGGGCTGATTGATGGGTGTCAGTGACAGGGGGTGATTGATGGGTGGCAGTGACAGCGGGTGATTGATGGGTGATTGACAGGTGATCAGTGGGTTATTACAGGGAAGGACAGATGTAAATATTGCCCTGGCGAATTGATAAGGGGGGGTCTGAGGGCAATCTGAGCGTGTAGGCGGGTGATTGGGTGCCCGCAAGGGGCAGATTAGGGTCTGATCTGATGGGTAACAGTGACAGGTGGTGATAGGGGGTGATTGATGGGTAATTAGTGGGTGTTTAGAGGAGAGAATAGATGTAAACACTGCGCTTCGGTGGTGATCTGATGTCGGATCTGCGGGCGATCTATTGGTGTGGGTGGGTGATCAGATTGCCCGCAAGGGGCAGGTTAGGGGCTGATTGATGGGTGGCAGTGACAGGGGGTGATTGATGGGTGATTGACAGGTGATCAGGGGGGATAGATGCATACAGTACATGGGGGGGAGGGTCTGGGGAGAATCTGAGGGGTGAGGGGGTGATCAGGAGGGAGCAGGGGGCAGGGGGGGATAAAAAAAAATAGCGTTGACAGATAGTGACAGGGAGTGATTGATGGATGATTAGGGGGGGTGATTGGGTGCAAACAGGGGTCTGGGGGGTGGGCAGGGGGGGTCTGATGGGTGCTGTGGGCGATCTGGGGCAGGGGGGGGGGGAAATCAGTGTGCTTGGTGCAGACTAGGGTGGCTGCAGCCTGCCCTGGTGGTCCCTCAGACACTGGGACCACCAGGGCAGGAGGCAGCCTGTATAATACACTTTGTAAACATTACAAAGTGTATTATACACTTTGTATGCGGCGATCGTCGGGTTAACATCCCGCCGGCGCTTCTGTATGGCCGGCGGGATGTTGCGGCGGGTGAGCGGAGTCGAGCGGCAGCGGAGGATCGCATCACGGATGACGCGATCGCTCCGCCCATGCCCCTACATGGACCACCGCCATTTGTCTATACGGCGGTCCTTGCTGGGTCCACTTCCCGGCCGCCATTTGTCAATACGGCGGTCGGGAAGTGGTTAAATAATGCATGCTACTATAATTAATATCCATGTAACTTATATGCCCATTTGTCCCAGTTATTACACCATTTAAATTATGTCCCTATCACAATGTTTGGCGCCAATAATTTATTTGCAAATAGAGGTGCATTTTTTTCAGTTTTGCATCTATCCCTAATTACAAGCCCATAATTTATAAAGTAACAGTGTTATACCCTCTTGATATAAATATTTAAAGATTTCAATCCCTAAGGTAACTATTTAAGTTTGTTTTTTTATTGTAATTTTTTTTAATTTATTTTAATATTTCCCCCCAAAAAAATATTGATAACAATTGGGGAGTGTGGGAGTTAATTAGTTAAAATTAATAGTAAAAATAATTTATTTGTATGTGAAAAAAATGTTTGGGTGTAGTATTACTTTTTGGCCACAAGATGGCCACATTTTTTGTAGGCGTCCTGCAAGCGTCGGAAGGACGCTTGCAGGAAGGGAGGCTGGGAAACTGAGTTTTTTCACAATGATCGGCTGCTTCTCGTAGAAGCATGCCGATCATTGCGGGGGCAGAGATCAACGAACGGGAATGGATTTTCCCGTTCATTGATCTCCGGGCGAGTGGGCAGCAGCGTGCACGATCGCGGGAGTGCGAGCAGGAGCGCGGACAGCGGCTGCAGTGGCGGGGGGTGCGTATATCTACACTCCGGGCGGGGAAGTGAAGTCCAAAGGAGCGTAGATATACTGTACCCTGGCGGCGAAATGGTTAAAATGTATTTTATTAACAAATTTAAAATTATCTCCTAGGAGAAAACTTAAAAAGTGAATTGCATAAGGGCCAATGGGACAGACCCAATTCACTTTTTCTCCTAGGAAGTCATTTCCATCTTCTGTTTAAAATATCTTTTCAGCACTCTGCAGTTGAAAAACTAACAAAAAGTAGGTGAAAAGAAAGCACTGTCAAAATTAATCAGAGTATTTAATTGCTTGCTGGTGGCTCAAAAAGCATTTAATTGATAACATCTGAAATAACACCTGGAGAAAACTTAGTAGAAAAAAGTGAATTGAATAGGCCCTTATGTGCTCAAAAGTTGTTGACGTTTAACCTCCCTAGCGGTATGGACAGATATATTCGTCCATAAAAACATGCTGTGAACAGTATAAACGTGCATACACATCAATACTCTCCTGCACTGTATACTAGACCCTTGCTTGACACATTTTGGCAAGTTACAGGGAAAAAAGTTTTATAAATAAATTTTATCACTTTTTGCACAGAAATCCTGGGAAAATGGAACTCCAGGAAGGATTCCAGGTTCCATCTAGCATGTAAACGCACAGTTACAGTCCCAGGTTTATATCTAGGATTGGAAACTATCTGTAAAAAAATTGTATATACTACTAGGTTCTGTTGGGTTGTTCTAGTTTATTTTCACACAAAAAAACAACATAGTGGATAGATGCCAGCTTTATATAGTGTGGGAACAAAATATATATTCACAGAAATTGTAAATAGAAGATTGGAATGAAGTCGATACAAGAAACATTACCAGTAATGGTAGAGCGATTTTAAAATGTAAACACTTTTTCAAATCACTATCTCACATTATCTGTACCAAATCTGCTAAACCACCCTCCCTACCCTAGCAGTCTATATATAGCAAGCAGCTGTCTGGATTTTTTCCAAATACATCCTCTTATAAAGAGCCAAAAAGAGCCTTAACCTATTAACTTTTCACCTGACTTATCCCGTAGGAAAGATTTTAAACCCATATCAGTAAAATACTTTTAAAGCTCCCACGCAGCAAGCAATTACTCAAAATAAGTTTACTTTACCTTTTTACCTATATTTTAGTATGTCTTCATTTGCAAAGTGCTGAAAGTTATTATGTTTTTTCCATACGTGGAACAGCCTCGGAAGAAGCACTGCCGTGCGAAACGGCCGTTACGCTACCCTTTTTGCCCTGCACCCACTGTCGACCACCTAGAATATGGTAGGACTTCTACTTCATGTTGTCACCATAAAAAATGTCACTCCAGCACGGAGCCACTGTTTGTGACCACTGAACCTACCATCAGCATTGAAATACCTGAATTTTGATGAGTGAATAAACCCCAATTCACTGTAGTGCCTGAAAAGACTCTTTCTCCTCCTTTCTGATCCATATAAATTAACTGTATACCATTTTTCAAAAGCACACAGTTGTTTATAAAATCAGATGGTGTTTTTGAAACTCCCTTTCCTTCCCCGTCGACCCTTCAATGAATAGTATATATTCACAACAGTAATCCTTAGAGTGCTGGCTACCACCGTCTCCTTGAACTGATTTTTTTTTAGGTAAGATGAAAAAATAACTCCTTGCAGAAAATTCAGGAGAAAGCTAATAATGCCCAAAGTGCTCTTGCATTATGTGAACATTTGGAAATTGAGTCAGAAAGCTCAGACTTTAATGAAATAAATTAAAAGGCAAGTCCTTCGAGAAACCACTGTTGAGGGGAAAAAAGTATTAGGCTAGTTTTACTCTTTCCCCAAGGAGTCCTTGTGTAAGTCTCCCTAACACCGCTACTGCCTATAGAGCGTTCCCTAGTGGCTGCAGTTCTAGTGCTTTGAGTACACCAAGAGAAAAGTGCAATATAAATGTTCTGTGTCTTGTCTTGCATTGTCTAGTTTCACACAGGAGCATTGCATTACGTTTTGTTTCAACATACATATAACACAACTCAAAAGGTGAACAGAAACAACATTTGTGGTGACATGTGATGTGAACAGCATCAGCCCTGTTATGAAGCCAAGTGAAAAATTTGATTCAAGCCACAAAATGTAGGGGGTGGTGCAGACATCATAGTGTAGACATCCACAGTAACTGTGAGACATTCAGAGAGCCACCACATTGAGACTATAAACACCTCCTGCTCACCCTTTGAGGTTGCTGCCCGCCCTCACAGTCAGCTGTAAATGCTTCCCAGTGTGTATGGCTACCTTTTCTCCCATGGTCTCACAGCAAAGCTCATGTGCTGTTTGCTAGTGCTACCAGTTCAGCATACATCAACCAGCTTGATCTATAGACTATACACTATTTGAGGCCTCTCAGTCCATAGATCAAGCTGGTTGATGTATGCCAATGTATGCTATTATTTATGTATTTTGATGTACTTATGGTTTGAGCAAGCTGGTCTTGGAGAGTGGGTTACCGAATAACAACTGACTAAAAGCTGATGTGCTGTCTGTGAGTCAGGGCAGCTACTGGGCAAGGTGAGCGTGCCACCAGCTAAACTACATGATATGGTGAAGGGTGGTGACCCTGCGTAAATGCTCTCACATGGAGTATACCCTACGTCATTGGGCCCTTAACATCTCTGACATACAGACTATGCTAAGATTTGCTTTCTGTTTTATTGTTTCCTGCTTTTCAGAGGACTGGTACTGTGACACAGAGAAGAGGATCTAAAGGTTTCAAGTCACCTGTGTGCAAACACTCATAGGAAGCGCCCTCATAGAAAATGATTGTTTAATAATTATCTCTGCATACATTTAACACATGTCTGAGGTGCAGCAGGCCTGAACTTAGGTTTACATAGGTGAAGGGGAAGCACATATTTTAGTTAATATTTTTATAATGATTCTGCGTGCCAACTCACCACCCATACAATTCTGTGGGGTGTTCACTCTTCTGTGCTGTAACTGACTTCATTATTCTAACTCGTTGCATCCAGGTTTTGATTTAAAGTGCAGTCTTCATTGCAGTTCACACCCATTATAACACGTGTATTATACAACGTGCTTAGTGTGATTCCAGCCAAACAATAACATTTTCTAGTAAGCAATCAGACAGTGAGACATGGATCTGATTCTCATTGCCTTCTTTCACAACAATCACATTAATGGACATTGTTATACTCTATTCTTACAGAGAATCTGAAGTGAAAATACATTTATGAGATAATGATTTTTATGTGTGGTACAGTTAAGAAATAGTACATTAGTAGCACAGATGTGAGTCTAATATTGTTTCCAGTACAGGAAGAGTTAAAGCGGTATCGTCACCACAAAAATCAAATTTCAACAGCAACTGGTCTGAGTGTATTAAGTGATAAAGATGCTAATCCTGCATTCAAAACTTTTAAAACTGTATCTGCTGTTATAGTTTGGAGTTATCACATACCTTAGAAGCACTGGCCCTTTAATTGCCATTGCCAAACAGTTGCATGCTGAGGGGTCTTTTTATCTATAATATATTCCTCCTCTTCCCTTTATTTCACCCTCCTTAATAACATAAGACAGTGCACTTCCTAATATATACCTCAGTGGGAGTGTCTGAAGACTCTGGGAGGAGAGCTGGAAATGAATACACAATTAGCAAGAGGAGCAAAAAGAGTGAGGGAGGAAACAATGTCTGGATTAGCTTCATTCAAAGGTAACCAAGATGGAAACTGTCTAGAATAGAATTTATAAAATTCACAGGAATCATGACATGGACAGTGCAATACATCTGTTATGCAAGTAGAACTAGTATTTATTTACTGATATATGTGTTTTTTTATTTCTAGGTTACCATGGGTGTCACTTCTTCTTTAAGAATCTTCAGTTGTCGAAGTATGCAAACGAGCCTCTCTGAGCTCTGTGACCCAACTTGAGTCGCTGTTTTCTGGAGCACTTATACATCAAAGAAACAATCAGAAACCGATTTAAATACGATTTTTAACTGCAGGGAAGTTGAATGGGTCATTAGCTCTGCTTGTGGTATAAAATACAGAGTCTGGCTTGTAATTGCAAATATCACATAATTATGCAATGTTATAATAAAAAAAATAGCTCTAGATCTAAAAATTTAAATATGAGACTCTTCTTTGCTAGCAATGTTCTATTAATTATCAATACTACACATACAAATCATTATCTCAAATGGTTTTTTTTTATGGCTTGGATACTTGGAGTTAAAAAAAAGGAAAGGAGGGAGAAAAACAAAACAATAAATAAATAAAATGCTTTTTTATACAAGTGAAAGAGAAAATCCGATGACACTAGCTGTTTATCTTTTGACGAGCATGTTGTACAAGATTTCAGATTATTCCCACAACATTAGTCTTGTCAAACTGACACCCGAGGTTTCACTTTGAGGAAAAGTAGTGCTAAATAATTTTAGGGAATGATTTATTTGAGACATGAGTACAAGGAAATAGTTTATCACTTGGTCTCTACACTCTTATAAAAATAAGTAAAACTATGACCAAAGCACTTTTAACTTCTGCATGAAAAGTGAATAAACTGTGTGGTATTAAGAATATTATGTAATTAAAGGTCAGACCATGACCCATTTTAAGGGAAAGTTTTACTTACCTTGCTTTATTTTATTTTCCAAAGAGTTAGTCAACGCAAGACTGAATCCCTGTCAGGTTTTTTTACTGAGTGCCTCAATGATCCATGCACCAACAACGATCACTGTAAAGGTGCCCATTAATGATACAGTCTTGATTGTACAATCTTACCCCTTACCGGTTTGGGAAGAGGAAGCATTGAAGTCATGTGAAATGTGCCATGCAGCGCAAGTAAGTAAACCCGAACACCACACATCGGCACACAAGCAAGTGGACAGGGAACTGCCCACAGATCCAGGTGTGTGGGTATCAGCATAATTTGGGTCTCCAAATTCAATGTCTTGATTTTGAACATCAACTATAAAAATAATACTAATATTTGTATAGCACTTTTACCCTGTCACACTCAATGCTGCAGAGAGCTGCAGCCACTAAGGGTGCAGTCAATAGCCCACCCTGCAGTGTTAGGGAGTCTTGCCTAGGGACTCCTTACTAAACAGGTACCGGCTTCAGCCCTGGTCAGCTATGTCAGAAGCAGTGCCCAACCAATACACTATCCATCAACTGCATATGTGCGGTGTCTGGTAGCACACAGCTCGGCTTCATTCTTGCGACAGAATCCAACACACAACGCAAAGCATGCATGTTACTCTGTCCATTGAGGGAGCATTGCATAGAAATGCTTTACAATTAGAACTTGTGTTAGGGCACATTCATAAGTGCTTCCTTGTGCATTTTGGCAGTGCGTATGGTGTGCGACATGCAAGAACGGCAGAAGTGCATAGACAGCACTTCTGCCATTCAGATCATGTGCGCTGTGCTTCGCAGTAGTACGATGCTCTATCGCACTGCTGCATTCAGTATTTGGCCAAGCACAGAGCTGACCCATTCACTACAGTGAATGGGATCAGCAGCGTAACGCAGATGGTGTGCATTCGTGCGTGTTGCATTCTGATCACACAGTTATTCTGCGTCAATGATGTGAATAAGCCCTAATACTGTAATGTATCACAACTCATACAGTGTCAGTGTCTCCATTACTGTGCAAATTCTGTGTCACCCATGGAGGCCGGGATAGCCACAATGTGGAGCCCAGGAACACATGGAGCTCCGCACCCTGAGCTATACCAGCCCGCATGGTCCATGGTATGGGGGGGGGGGCTCTGGAATGGAAGAGGAGGGGGCAAGCCTCACCCTCTCTTCCATAGCCATTGTCCAATCAATGAACAAGGGGCTATACCCTACCTCCAATGCCCAGGAGGAAGTGAGGGGCATCGATGCCCTGGGAAGGGGGTTCATGGTGGCATCCGGGAGTCCCCTATAAAAAGAGGAACCCAGATGACCACCCCTTCCCCTGGTTAAATGACTATGGGGTACTGACATACTACTTACCCATTTCCACAAAAAATTACATTGAAATAAAAACTCAACAACAAGAAAAGACTTTTATTAATCTTAATTAACCATAAATACTTACATTTCTTTACTCCCTGTTTGTCAATTGTCATGCTAGGGATCAACACGAGCTGAATTCTCCTTAGTTCATCAGGCATTGAGAGGATATGGCGTTGGATCATTTCCAAGGACACTATAGTGGGGGTAATGAGAGGTGAGTATTTATGGTTAACTAAGATTAATAAAATACTTTTCTAGTGGCTGTGTTTTTGTTTAACTCTCCTGAGCAACATCTCATGTTTATGGATTAAGGCTGCCTCAAACAAATCAAGAATGGTTATTTCAAATGAATAGGATTGAAAGAGTGTATCATAGTCAAGAGCAGCCTGCAGTCAATGCTCGGTAGACAGCTGTGTGCAAAAACATTGTATCTAATCTCGTTCAGGTAATTAAGTGGCTGAAGAAGAGAATTAATCATTTTGAATGTTGATTCAGTCATCAAGAAGCAGAACACAATACCATGTAAACCTATTGCTCTTTTGATACCAAATAAGTTCAACTTATATACTTAAAAACAAAGCAAACCTGCAAACTCAGATACCCCAACTGATCCAGAGGTTGGCAACAAAGCATTGTAGAGGGTGAAACACCTTAAAAAAATAATTTTATTATTGAACAACAACCATGTTCTCAATGAACCCAAAAAACTCATTAATATCAAAGCTGAATATTGTGAAAGTAGTTTTTAGTTTGTTTTTAGTTTTAGCTATTTTAGGGGGATATCTGTGTGTGCAGGTGACTATTACTGTGCATAATTATTAGGCAACTTAACAAAAAACAAATATATATCTATTTCAATTATTTATTTTTACCAGTGAAACCAATATTACATCTCAACATTCACAAATATACATTTCTGACATTCAAAAACAAAACTGTAACGATTGGTGCTAGCAACATCAGAGTTCTGATTATGAGGTGATCTGCAGTATCACCTATAATGCAGATATATATCTGATTATATGGTGATCTGCAGAATCACCAATAATACAGACATACGATACAGATGCTAAGTGTATAAGTAAGTAACAGTATTTTATTGCACAGCGTGTAGTGATTGGTGCAACAGTATGTACTGACAGTTTTGGCAATACCTCACCAGAGGAGCTGGTGGGCACTGTAGTACAACACCTCTCACCAGAGATGAGGGCGCCCTGGTGAGAGTAGAGTGGTCAGGCAGAACGGTTTGGAAACAGACAGACAGATTACAGTACAGAATTGACAGGCAAAAGCAGAAAGGTATCCAGGCAGAGTTTTGGCAGTAGATAAGATAGGCAAAGGTACAGAATCAGGAGACAGAGACAGATACCTCTCTTTGTTACTTTAGTTCTCTCATACTGATATACCAGACTGGATTCAAAGATACTTTTTTCTGCATCTGTTTGAATATCATATGTATGGTTATAATACTGTAATAAATACTAGTGTTAAAAAAAACAATGACAGGCTACAGAAATGGAGCTGCAGAAAAAAGTGAGAGCCACGAGGAAGTATAACCACTAAGGGCTGCACTAATCGTAAATACAGAAGACAGTAAATCACCCAAAAAAGCATACACTAATTTGCTTTAGAGGGAGAAAACTTTACTCATACATTTTCCTCTTGTCATTGTTTCATCTTCTATAAATACTATATACAAAAATAACATAACAATAAATATATTCATAATGACTTTAAGGGTTTTTTTCACACTAGGGCGATGCAGTGCGGTAAATTTATCGCATCACGTCATCCGGCAACAAGAATGTATGGTGGAGTTTACACTCCCCACACTGCGGTGCGCTGCTCCGGAAGAGCTCCATCTAACGCAAGCGCATACCTACGTTTCTAAGCGGCTCCTGCAGTGATCTGCGCCGGACCGGAAGTCATGTAGGTCTATGGTCGTGCGCATGAAAAAACCTGCCTAAAGACTAAGACAAGTGAAACGCACAAATAATAGACAATAAAACAAGTCAAAATGACAAATCCATAGCGATGAACCAAAATCAAGAGTAACTAAATACACCAAAGAGAGATAACCAATGCCCTTGTGAGCTTACTATCTAAAGGAATATGAAAATTACCTAAAAATATCTCCAGATGGCAAAACAAATGCCCCCATAAGCGGTTATAACAACATCTAATACTTATTGTTTCTGGAGAAAGCATAAAAATTACATGGAATATTAGTCAAAAGATAAAAAAATATTCCTGCACTTACACATATGAAACATGTGATTGTTGTATATTTTATAATATGCAATGGTTATACCTCTCTTTGTTACTTTAGTTCTCTCATACTGATAGACCACACTGGATTCAAAGAAAATTATTTCTGCATCTGTTTGAATAACATATGTATGTTTAGAATACTATAATAAATCCTAGTATGAAAAAAACAATGACAGGCTACAGAAATGGAGCTGCAGGAAAAAGTGAGAGGCACGAGGAAGTATAACCACCAAGGACTGCACTTATCGTAAATACCAGAAGATGGTAAATCACCCAAAAAAGCATACACTAATTTGCTTTAGAGGGAGACAACTTTGCTCATACATTTTCCTCTTGTCATTGTTTCATCTTCTATAAATACTATATACAAAAATAACATAACAAGAAATATATTCATAATGACTTTAAGGGTTTTTTTCACACTAGGGCGATGCAGTGCGGTAAATTTATCGCATCACGTCATCCGGCAACAAGAATGTATGGTGGAGTTTACACTCCCCACACTGCGGTGCGCTGCTCCGGAAGAGCTCTATCTAACGCAAGCGCATACCTACGTTTCTGGGCGGCTCCTGCAGTGATCTGCGCCGGACCGGAAGTCATGTAGGTCTATGGTCGTGCGCCTGAAAAAACCTGCCTAAAGACTAAGACAAGTGAAATGCACAAATAATAGACAATAAAACAAGTCAAAATGACAAATCCATAGCGATGAACCAAAATCAAGAGTAACTAAAGACACCAAAGAGAGACAACCAATGCCCTTGTGAGCTTACTATCAAAAGGAATATGCAAATTACCTAAAAATATCTCCAGATGGCAAAACAAATGCCTACATAAGCGGTTATAACAACATCCAATACTTATTGTTTCTGGAGAAAGCAATAAAATCACATGGAATATTAGTCAAAAGATACAAAATAATTCCTGCACTTACACATATGAAACATGTGGTTGCTGTATATTTTATAATATGCAATGGTTATACCTCTCTTTGTTACTTTAGTTCTCTCATACTGATATACCAGACTGGATTCAAAGATACTTTTTTCTGCATCTGTTTGAATAACATATGTATGTTTATAATACTTTAATAAATACTAGTGTGAAAAAAAACAATGACAGGCTACAGAAATGGAGCTGCAGGAAAACGTGAGAGCCATGAGGAAGTATAACCACCAAGGACTGCACTAATCGTAAATACCAGAAGACGGTAAATCACCCAAAAAAGCATACACTAATTTGCTTTAGAGGGAGAGAACTTTACTCATACATTTTCCTCTTGTCATTGTTTCATCTTCTATAAATACTATATACAAAAATAACATAACAAGAAATGTATCGCATCACACCATATGGCAAGAAGAATGTATAGGGGAGTTTACACTCCCCACACTGCGGTGCGCTGCTCCAGAAGAGCTTCATCTAACGCAAGCGCATACCTACGTTTCTTGGCGGCTCCTGCAGTGATCTGCGTCGGACCGGAAGTCATGTAGGTCTATGGTCGTGCGCCTGAAAAAACCTGCCTAAAGACTAAGACAAGTGAAATGCACAAATAATAGATAATAAAGCAAGTCAAAATGATAAATCCATAGCGATGAACCAAAATCAAGAGTAACTAAAGACACCAAAGAGAGATAACCAATGCCCTTGTGAGCTTACTATCTAAAGGAATATGCATCCTTTGCGGGTTTCACTATTTCTATGTGAAAGAGAAGTATGAATGGTAAACAAATAAAAATGTATGGAATGGTTAAATTCCAAAAATTTAGTCTTTTGAAAACTGGCTGAAAAAACTATCAGCTTTTTTAAAACCAACTCTTGCAACTTTATTTCTACTTCTTTACGTTCAAAATTCCCTTTCACATGCACGACCTCCTCCTTTTCCCCTCAATAGCCGTGCCACACCTCACCAGATTGCTAGATTCTATGATTACCTTACAGCAACCCAAAATGGAAAAAAAATAACCTAAAAATATCTCCAGATGGCAAACAAATGCCCACATAAGCGGTTATAACAACATCTAATACTTATTGTTTATGGAGAAAGCATTAAAATCACATGGAATATTAGTCAAAAGATACAAAATTATTCCTGCACTTACACATATGTAACATGTGGTTGCTGTATATTTTATAATATGCAATGGTTATACCTCTCTTTGTTACTTTAGTTCTCTCATACTGATATACCAGACTGGATTCAAAGACACTTTTTTCTGCATCTGTTTGAATATCATATGTATGTTTATAATACTTTAATAAATACTAGTGTGAAAAGAAAACAATGACAGGCTACAGAAATGGAGCTGCAGGAAAAAGTGAGAGCCACGAGGAAGTATAACCACCAAGGACTGCACTAATCGTAAATACCAGAAGACGGTAAATCACCCAAAAAAGCATACACTAATTTGCTTTAGAGGGAGAGAAATTTACTCATACATTTTCCTCTTGTCATTGTTTCATCTTCTATAAATACTATATACAAAAATAACATAACAAGAAATATATTCATAATGACTTAAAGGGTTTTTTCACACTAGGGCGCTGCAGTGCGGTAAATTTATCGCATCACGCCATCCGGCAACAAGAATGTATGGGGGAGTTTACACTCCCCACACTGCGGTGCGCTGCTCCGGAAGAGCTCCATCTAACGCAAGCGCATACCTACGTTTCTGGGCGGCTCCTAAAGTGATCTGCGTCGGACCAGAAGTCATGTAGGTCTATGGTCGTGCGCCTGAAAAAACCTGCCTAAAGACTAAGACAAGGGAAATGCACAAATAATAGACAATAAAACAAGTCAAAATGACAAATCCATAGCGATGAACCAAAATCAAGAGTAACTAAAGACACCAAAGAGAGATAACCAATGCCCTTGTGAGCTTACTATCTAAAGGAATATGCAAATTACCTAAAAATATCTCCAGATGGCAAAACAAATGCCCACATAAGCGGTTATAACAACATCTAATACTTATTGTTTCTGGAGAAAGCATTAAAATGACATGGAATATTAGTCAAAAGATACAAAATTATTCCTACACTTACACATATGAAACATGTGGTTGCTGTATATTTTATAATATGCAATGGTTATACCTCTCTTTGTTACTTTAGTTCTCTCATACTGATATACCAGACTGGATTCAAAGACACTTTTTTTTGCATCTGTTTGAATAACATATGTATGTTTATAATACTTTAATAAATACTAGTGTGAAAAAAAACAATGACAGGCTACAGAAATGGAGCTGCAGGAAAACGTGAGAGCCATGAGGAAGTATAACCACCAAGGACTGCACTAATCGTAAATACCAGAAGACGGTAAATCACCCAAAAAAGCATACACTAATTTGCTTTAGAGGGAGAGAACTTTACTCATACATTTTCCTCTTGTCATTGTTTCATCTTCTATAAATACTATATACAAAAATAACATAACAAGAAATGTATCGCATCACACCATATGGCAAGAAGAATGTATAGGGGAGTTTACACTCCCCACACTGCGGTGCGCTGCTCCAGAAGAGCTTCATCTAACGCAAGCGCATACCTACGTTTCTTGGCGGCTCCTGCAGTGATCTGCGTCGGACCGGAAGTCATGTAGGTCTATGGTCGTGCGCCTGAAAAAACCTGCCTAAAGACTAAGACAAGTGAAATGCACAAATAATAGATAATAAAGCAAGTCAAAATGATAAATCCATAGCGATGAACCAAAATCAAGAGTAACTAAAGACACCAAAGAGAGATAACCAATGCCCTTGTGAGCTTACTATCTAAAGGAATATGCATCCTTTGCGGGTTTCACTATTTCTATGTGAAAGAGAAGTCTGAATGGTAAACAAATAAAAATGTATGGAATGGTTAAATTCCAAAAATTTAGTCTTTTGAAAACTGGCTGAAAAAACTATCAGCTTTTTTAAAACCAACTCTTGCAACTTTATTTCTACTTCTTTACGTTCAAAATTCCCTTTCACATGCACGACCTCCTCCTTTTCCCCTCAATAGCCGTGCCACACCTCACCAGATTGCTAGATTCTATGATTACCTTACAGCAACCCAAAATGGAAAAAAAATAACCTAAAAATATCTCCAGATGGCAAACAAATGCCCACATAAGCGGTTATAACAACATCTAATACTTATTGTTTATGGAGAAAGCATTAAAATCACATGGAATATTAGTCAAAAGATACAAAATTATTCCTGCACTTACACATATGTAACATGTGGTTGCTGTATATTTTATAATATGCAATGGTTATACCTCTCTTTGTTACTTTAGTTCTCTCATACTGATATACCAGACTGGATTCAAAGACACTTTTTTCTGCATCTGTTTGAATATCATATGTATGTTTATAATACTTTAATAAATACTAGTGTGAAAAGAAAACAATGACAGGCTACAGAAATGGAGCTGCAGGAAAAAGTGAGAGCCACGAGGAAGTATAACCACCAAGGACTGCACTAATCGTAAATACCAGAAGACGGTAAATCACCCAAAAAAGCATACACTAATTTGCTTTAGAGGGAGAGAAATTTACTCATACATTTTCCTCTTGTCATTGTTTCATCTTCTATAAATACTATATACAAAAATAACATAACAAGAAATATATTCATAATGACTTAAAGGGTTTTTTCACACTAGGGCGCTGCAGTGCGGTAAATTTATCGCATCACGCCATCCGGCAACAAGAATGTATGGGGGAGTTTACACTCCCCACACTGCGGTGCGCTGCTCCGGAAGAGCTCCATCTAACGCAAGCGCATACCTACGTTTCTGGGCGGCTCCTAAAGTGATCTGCGTCGGACCAGAAGTCATGTAGGTCTATGGTCGTGCGCCTGAAAAAACCTGCCTAAAGACTAAGACAAGGGAAATGCACAAATAATAGACAATAAAACAAGTCAAAATGACAAATCCATAGCGATGAACCAAAATCAAGAGTAACTAAAGACACCAAAGAGAGATAACCAATGCCCTT
This sequence comes from Hyperolius riggenbachi, assembly GCF_040937935.1. NCBI lineage: Eukaryota > Metazoa > Chordata > Amphibia > Anura > Hyperoliidae > Hyperolius > Hyperolius riggenbachi. The sequence goes on from NC_090650.1 coordinate 288,945,515, forward strand.
GTGAGCTTACTATCTAAAGGAATATGCAAATTACCTAAAAATATCTCCAGATGGCAAAACAAATGCCCACATAAGCGGTTATAACAACATCTAATACTTATTGTTTCTGGAGAAAGCATTAAAATGACATGGAATATTAGTCAAAAGATACAAAATTATTCCTACACTTACACATATGAAACATGTGGTTGCTGTATATTTTATAATATGCAATGGTTATACCTCTCTTTGTTACTTTAGTTCTCTCATACTGATATACCAGACTGGATTCAAAGACACTTTTTTTTGCATCTGTTTGAATAACATATGTATGTTTATAATACTTTAATAAATACTAGTGTGAAAAAAAACAATGACAGGCTACAGAAATGGAGCTGCAGGAAAACGTGAGAGCCATGAGGAAGTATAACCACCAAGGACTGCACTAATCGTAAATACCAGAAGACGGTAAATCACCCAAAAAAGCATACACTAATTTGCTTTAGAGGGAGAGAACTTTACTCATACATTTTCCTCTTGTCATTGTTTCATCTTCTATAAATACTATATACAAAAATAACATAACAAGAAATGTATCGCATCACACCATATGGCAAGAAGAATGTATAGGGGAGTTTACACTCCCCACACTGCGGTGCGCTGCTCCAGAAGAGCTTCATCTAACGCAAGCGCATACCTACGTTTCTTGGCGGCTCCTGCAGTGATCTGCGTCGGACCGGAAGTCATGTAGGTCTATGGTCGTGCGCCTGAAAAAACCTGCCTAAAGACTAAGACAAGTGAAATGCACAAATAATAGATAATAAAGCAAGTCAAAATGATAAATCCATAGCGATGAACCAAAATCAAGAGTAACTAAAGACACCAAAGAGAGATAACCAATGCCCTTGTGAGCTTACTATCTAAAGGAATATGCATCCTTTGCGGGTTTCACTATTTCTATGTGAAAGAGAAGTCTGAATGGTAAACAAATAAAAATGTATGGAATGGTTAAATTCCAAAAATTTAGTCTTTTGAAAACTGGCTGAAAAAACTATCAGCTTTTTTAAAACCAACTCTTGCAACTTTATTTCTACTTCTTTACGTTCAAAATTCCCTTTCACATGCACGACCTCCTCCTTTTCCCCTCAATAGCCGTGCCACACCTCACCAGATTGCTAGATTCTATGATTACCTTACAGCAACCCAAAATGGAAAAAAAATAACCTAAAAATATCTCCAGATGGCAAACAAATGCCCACATAAGCGGTTATAACAACATCTAATACTTATTGTTTATGGAGAAAGCATTAAAATCACATGGAATATTAGTCAAAAGATACAAAATTATTCCTGCACTTACACATATGTAACATGTGGTTGCTGTATATTTTATAATATGCAATGGTTATACCTCTCTTTGTTACTTTAGTTCTCTCATACTGATATACCAGACTGGATTCAAAGACACTTTTTTCTGCATCTGTTTGAATATCATATGTATGTTTATAATACTTTAATAAATACTAGTGTGAAAAGAAAACAATGACAGGCTACAGAAATGGAGCTGCAGGAAAAAGTGAGAGCCACGAGGAAGTATAACCACCAAGGACTGCACTAATCGTAAATACCAGAAGACGGTAAATCACCCAAAAAAGCATACACTAATTTGCTTTAGAGGGAGAGAAATTTACTCATACATTTTCCTCTTGTCATTGTTTCATCTTCTATAAATACTATATACAAAAATAACATAACAAGAAATATATTCATAATGACTTAAAGGGTTTTTTCACACTAGGGCGCTGCAGTGCGGTAAATTTATCGCATCACGCCATCCGGCAACAAGAATGTATGGGGGAGTTTACACTCCCCACACTGCGGTGCGCTGCTCCAGAAGAGCTCCATCTAACGCAAGCGCATACCTACGTATCTGGGCGGCTCCTAAAGTGATCTGCGTCGGACCAGAAGTCATGTAGGTCTATGGTCGTGCGCCTGAAAAAGCCTGCCTAAAGACTAAGACAAGGGAAATGCACAAATAATAGACAATAAAACAAGTCAAAATGACAAATCCATAGCGATGAACCAAAATCAAGAGTAACTAAAGACACCAAAGAGAGATAACCAATGCCCTTGTGAGCTTACTATCTAAAGGAATATGCAAATTACCTAAAAATATCTCCAGATGGCAAAACAAATGCCCACATAAGCGGTTATAACAACATCTAATACTTATTGTTTCTGGAGAAAGCATTAAAATGACATGGAATATTAGTCAAAAGATACAAAATTATTCCTACACTTACACATATGAAACATGTGGTTGCTGTATATTTTATAATATGCAATGGTTATACCTCTCTTTGTTACTTTAGTTCTCTCATACTGATATACCAGACTGGATTCAAAGACACTTTTTTCTGCATCTGTTTGAATAACATATGTATGTTTATAATACTTTAATAAATACTAGTGTGAAAAAAAACAATGACAGGCTACAGAAATGGAGCTGCAGGAAAACGTGAGAGCCATGAGGAAGTATAACCACCAAGGACTGCACTAATTGTAAATACCAGAAGACGGTAAATCACCCAAAAAAGCATACACTAATTTGCTTTAGAGGGAGAGAACTTTACTCATACATTTTCCTCTTGTCATTGTTTCATCTTCTATAAATACTATATACAAAAATAACATAACAAGAAATGTATCGCATCACACCATATGGCAAGAAGAATGTATAGGGGAGTTTACACTCCCCACACTGCGGTGCGCTGCTCCAGAAGAGCTTCATCTAACGCAAGCGCATACCTACGTTTCTTGGCGGCTCCTGCAGTGATCTGCGTCGGACCGGAAGTCATGTAGGTCTATGGTCGTGCGCCTGAAAAAACCTGCCTAAAGACTAAGACAAGTGAAATGCACAAATAATAGATAATAAAGCAAGTCAAAATGATAAATCCATAGCGATGAACCAAAATCAAGAGTAACTAAAGACACCAAAGAGAGATAACCAATGCCCTTGTGAGCTTACTATCTAAAGGAATATGCATCCTTTGCGGGTTTCACTATTTCTATGTGAAAGAGAAGTCTGAATGGTAAACAAATAAAAATGTATGGAATGGTTAAATTCCAAAAATTTAGTCTTTTGAAAACTGGCTGAAAAAACTATCAGCTTTTTTAAAACCAACTCTTGCAACTTTATTTCTACTTCTTTACGTTCAAAATTCCCTTTCACATGCACGACCTCCTCCTTTTCCCCTCAATAGCCGTGCCACACCTCACCAGATTGCTAGATTCTATGATTACCTTACAGCAACCCAAAATGGAAAAAAAATAACCTAAAAATATCTCCAGATGGCAAACAAATGCCCACATAAGCGGTTATAACAACATCTAATACTTATTGTTTATGGAGAAAGCATTAAAATCACATGGAATATTAGTCAAAAGATACAAAATTATTCCTGCACTTACACATATGAAACATGTGGTTGCTGTATATTTTATAATATGCAATGGTTATACCTCTCTTTGTTAATTTAGTTCTCTCATACTGATATACCAGACTGGATTCAAAGATACTTTTTTCTGCATCTGTTTGAATAACATATGTATGTTTATAATACTTTAATAAATACTAGTGTGAAAAAAAACAATGACAGGCTAAAGAAATGGAGCTGCAGGAAAAAGTGAGAGCCATGAGGAAGTATAACCACCAAGGACTGCACTAATCGTAAATACCAGAAGACGGTAAATCACCCAAAAAAGCATACACTAATTTGCTTTAGAGGGAGAAAACTTTACTCATACATTTTCCTCTTGTCATTGTTTCATCTTCTATAAATACTATATACAAAAATAACATAACAAGAAATGTATCGCATCACACCATCCGGCAAGAAGAATGTATAGGGGAGTTTACACTCCCCACACTGCGGTGCGCTGCTCCGGAAGAGCCCAATCTAACGCAAGCGCATACCTACGTTGCTAGGCGGCTCCTGCAGTGATCTGCGTCAGACCGGAAGTCATGTAGGTCTATAGTCGTGCGCCTGAAAAAACCTGCCTTAAGACTAAGACAAGTGAAATGCACAAATAATAGACAATAAAGCAAGTCAAAATGAAAAATCCATAGCGATGAACCAAAATCAAGAGTAACTAAAGACACCAAAGAGAGATAACCAATGCCCTTGTGAGCTTACTATCTAAAGGAATATGCATCTTTTGCAGGTTTCACTATTTCTATGTGAAAGAGAAGTATGAATGGTAAACAAATAAAAATGTATGGAATGGTTAAATTCCAAAAATTTAGTCTTTTGAAAACAGGTTGAAAAAACTATCAGTTTTTTTAAAACCAACTCTTGCGGCTTTATTTTTAACTTCTTTACGTTCAAAATTCCCTTTCACATGCACGACCTCCTCCTTTTCCCCTCAATAGCCGTGCCACACCTCACCAGATTGCTAGATTCTATGATTACCTTACAGCAACCCAAAATGGAAAAAAAAAACCTAAAAATATCTCCAGATGGCAAAAAAAATGCCCACATAAGCGGTTATAACAACATTTAATACTTATTGTTTCTGGAGAAAGCATTAAAATCACATGGAATATTAGTCAAAAGATACAAAATTATTCCTGCACTTACACATATGAAACATGTGATTGCTGTATATTTTATAATATGCAATGGTTATACCTCTCTTTGTTACTTTAGTTCTCTCATACTGATATACCAGACTGCAAAGATACTTTTTTCTGCATCTGTTTGAATAACATATGTATGTTTATAATACTTTAATAAATACTAGTGTGAAAAAAAACAATGACAGGCTACAGAAATGGAGCTGCAGGAAAAAGTGAGAGCCACGAGGAAGTATAACCACTAAGGACTGCACTAATCGTAAATACCAGAAGACGGTAAATCACCCAAAAAAGCATACACTAATTTGCTTTAGAGGGAAAGAACTTTACTCATACATTTTCCTCTTGTCATTGTTTCATCTTCTATAAATACTATATACAAAAATAACATAACAAGAAATGTATCGCATCACACCATCCGGCAAGAAGAATGTATAGGGGAGTTTACACTCCCCAAACTGCGGTGCGCTGCTCCGGAAGAGCTCCATCTAACGCAAGCGCATACCTACGTTTCTGGGCGGCTCCTGCAGTGATCTGCGTCAGACCGGAAGTCATATAGGTCTATGGTCGTGCACCTGAAAAAACCTGCCTAAAGACTAAGACAAGTGAAATGCACAAATAATAGACAATAAAGCAAGTCAAAATGACAAATCCATAGCGATGAACCAAAATCAAGAGTAACTAAAGACACCAAAGAGAGATAACCAATGCCCTTGTGAGCTTACTATCTAAAGGAATATGCATCTTTTGCAGGTTTCACTATTTCTATGTGAAAGAGAAGTATGAATGGTAAACAAATAAAAATGTATGGAATGGTTAAATTCCAAAAATTTAGTCTTTTGAAAACAGGTTGAAAAAACTATCAGTTTTTTTAAAACCAACTCTTGCGGCTTTATTTTTAACTTCTTTACGTTCAAAATTCCCTTTCACATGCACGACCTCCTCCTTTTCCCCTCAATAGCCGTGCCACACCTCACCAGATTGCTAGATTCTATGATTACCTTACAGCAACCCAAAATGGAAAAAAAAAACCTAAAAATATCTCCAGATGGCAAAAAAAATGCCCACATAAGCGGTTATAACAACATTTAATACTTATTGTTTCTGGAGAAAGCATTAAAATCACATGGAATATTAGTCAAAAGATACAAAATTATTCCTGCACTTACACATATGAAACATGTGATTGCTGTATATTTTATAATATGCAATGGTTATACCTCTCTTTGTTACTTTAGTTCTCTCATACTGATATACCAGACTGCAAAGATACTTTTTTCTGCATCTGTTTGAATAACATATGTATGTTTATAATACTTTAATAAATACTAGTGTGAAAAAAAACAATGACAGGCTACAGAAATGGAGCTGCAGGAAAAAGTGAGAGCCACGAGGAAGTATAACCACTAAGGACTGCACTAATCGTAAATACCAGAAGACGGTAAATCACCCAAAAAAGCATACACTAATTTGCTTTAGAGGGAAAGAACTTTACTCATACATTTTCCTCTTGTCATTGTTTCATCTTCTATAAATACTATATACAAAAATAACATAACAAGAAATGTATCGCATCACACCATCCGGCAAGAAGAATGTATAGGGGAGTTTACACTCCCCAAACTGCGGTGCGCTGCTCAGGAAGAGCTCCATCTAACGCAAGCGCATACCTACGTTTCTGGGCGGCTCCTAAAGTGATCTGCGTCAGACCGGAAGTCATGTAGGTCTATGGTCGTGCACCTGAAAAAACCTGCCTAAAGACTAAGACAAGTGAAATGCACAAATAATAGACACTAAAACAAGTCAAAATGACAAATCCATAGCGATGAACCAAAATCAAGAGTAAATAAAGACAGCAAAGAGAGATAACTAATGCCCTTGTGAGCTTACTATCTAAAGGAATATGAAAATTACCTAAAAATATCTCTAGATGGCAAAACACATGCCCACATAAGCGGTTATAACAACATCTAATACTTATTGTTTCTGGAGAAAGCATTAAAATCACATGGAATATTAGTCAAAAGATACAAAATTATTCCTGCACTTACACATATGTAACATGTGGTTGCTGTATATTTTATAATATGCAATGGTTATACCTCGCTTTGTTACTTTAGTTCTCTCATACTGATATACCAGACTGGATTCAAAGATACTTTTTTCTGCATCTGTCTGAATATCATGTGTATGTTTATAATACTTTAATAAATACTAGTGTGAAAAAAACAATGACAGGCTACAGAAATGGAGCTGCAGGAAAAAGTGAGAGCCACGAGGAAGTATAACCACCAAGGACTGCACTAATCGTAAATACCAGAAGACGGTAAATCACCCAAAAAAAGCATACACTAATTTGCTTTAGAGGGAGAAAACTTTACTCATACATTTTCCTCTTGTCATTGTTTCATCTTCTATAAATACTATATACAAAAATAACATAACAAGAAATGTATCGCATCACACCATCCGGCAAGAAGAATGTATAGGGGAGTTTACACTCCCCACACTGCGGTGCGCTGCTCCGGAAGAGCCCAATCTAACGCAAGCGCATACCTACGTTGCTAGGCGGCTCCTGCAGTGATCTGCGTCAGACCGGAAGTCATGTAGGTCTATAGTCGTGCGCCTGAAAAAACCTGCCTTAAGACTAAGACAAGTGAAATGCACAAATAATAGACAATAAAGCAAGTCAAAATGAAAAATCCATAGCGATGAACCAAAATCAAGAGTAACTAAAGACACCAAAGAGAGATAACCAATGCCCTTGTGAGCTTACTATCTAAAGGAATATGCATCTTTTGCAGGTTTCACTATTTCTATGTGAAAGAGAAGTATGAATGGTAAACAAATAAAAATGTATGGAATGGTTAAATTCCAAAAATTTAGTCTTTTGAAAACAGGTTGAAAAAACTATCAGTTTTTTTAAAACCAACTCTTGCGGCTTTATTTTTAACTTCTTTACGTTCAAAATTCCCTTTCACATGCACGACCTCCTCCTTTTCCCCTCAATAGCCGTGCCACACCTCACCAGATTGCTAGATTCTATGATTACCTTACAGCAACCCAAAATGGAAAAAAAAAACCTAAAAATATCTCCAGATGGCAAAAAAAATGCCCACATAAGCGGTTATAACAACATTTAATACTTATTGTTTCTGGAGAAAGCATTAAAATCACATGGAATATTAGTCAAAAGATACAAAATTATTCCTGCACTTACACATATGAAACATGTGATTGCTGTATATTTTATAATATGCAATGGTTATACCTCTCTTTGTTACTTTAGTTCTCTCATACTGATATACCAGACTGCAAAGATACTTTTTTCTGCATCTGTTTGAATAACATATGTATGTTTATAATACTTTAATAAATACTAGTGTGAAAAAAAACAATGACAGGCTACAGAAATGGAGCTGCAGGAAAAAGTGAGAGCCACGAGGAAGTATAACCACTAAGGACTGCAGTAATCGTAAATACCAGAAGACGGTAAATCACCCAAAAAAGCATACACTAATTTGCTTTAGAGGGAAAGAACTTTACTCATACATTTTCCTCTTGTCATTGTTTCATCTTCTATAAATACTATATACAAAAATAACATAACAAGAAATGTATCGCATCACACCATCCGGCAAGAAGAATGTATAGGGGAGTTTACACTCCCCAAACTGCGGTGCGCTGCTCCGGAAGAGCTCCATCTAACGCAAGCGCATACCTACGTTTCTGGGCGGCTCCTGCAGTGATCTGCGTCAGACCGGAAGTCATATAGGTCTATGGTCGTGCACCTGAAAAAACCTGCCTAAAGACTAAGACAAGTGAAATGCACAAATAATAGACAATAAAGCAAGTCAAAATGACAAATCCATAGCGATGAACCAAAATCAAGAGTAACTAAAGACACCAAAGAGAGATAACCAATGCCCTTGTGAGCTTACTATCTAAAGGAATATGCATCTTTTGCAGGTTTCACTATTTCTATGTGAAAGAGAAGTATGAATGGTAAACAAATAAAAATGTATGGAATGATTAAATTCCAAAAATTTAGTCTTTTGAAAACTGGTTGAAAAAACTATCAGTTTTTTTAAAACCAACTCTTGCGGCTTTATTTCTACTTCTTTACGTTCAAAATTCCCATTCACATGCACGACCTCCTCCTTTTCCCCTCAATAGCCGTGCCACACCTCACCAGATTGCTAGATTCTATGATTACCTTTCAGCAACCCAAAATGGAAAAAAAAATAACCTAAAAATATCTCCAGATGGCAAAATAATGCCCACATAAGCGGTTATAACAACATCTAATACTTATTGTTTCTGGAGAAAGCATTACAATCACATGGAATATTAGTCAAAAGATACAAAATTATTCCTGCACTTACACATATGAAACATGTGGTTGCTGTATATTTTATAATATGCAATGGTTATACCTCTTTTTGTTAATTTAGTTCTCTCATACTGATATACCAGACTGGATTCAAAGATACTTTTTTCTGCATCTGTTTGAATAACATATGTATGTTTATAATACTTTAATAAATACTAGTGTGAAAAAAAACAATGACAGGCTAAAGAAATGGAGCTGCAGGAAAAAGTGAGAGCCATAAGGAAGTATAACCACCAAGGACTGCACTAATCGTAAATACCAGAAGACGGTAAATCACCCAAAAAAGCATACACTAATTTGCTTTAGAGGGAGAGAACTTTACCCATACATTTTCCTCTTGTCATTATTTCATCTTCTATAAATACTATATACAAAAATAACATAACAAGAAATATATTCATAATGACTTAAAGGGTTTTTTCACACTAGGGCGCTGCAGTGCGGTAAATTTATCGCATCACGCCAGCCGGCAACAAGAATGTATGGGGGAGCTTACACTCCCCACACTGCGGTGCGCTGCTCTGGAAGAGCTCCATCTAACGCAAGCGCATACCTACGTTTCTGGGCGGCTCCTAAAGTGATCTGCGTCAGACCGGAAGTCATGTAGGTCTATGGTCGTGCACCTGAAAAAACCTGCCTAAAGACTAAGACAAGTGAAATGCACAAATAATAGACAATAAAACAAGTCAAAATGACAAATCCATAGCGATGAACCAAAATCAAGAGTAAATAAAGACAGCAAAGAGAGATAACCAATGCCCTTGTGAGCTTACTATCTAAAGGAATATGCAAATTACCTAAAAATATCTCCAGATGGCAAAACACATGCCCACATAAGCGGTTATAACAACATCTAATACTTATTGTTTCTGGAAAAAGCATTAAAATCACATGGAATATTAGTCAAAAGATACAAAATTATTCCTGCACTTACACATATGTAACATGTGGTTGCTGTATATTTTATAATATGCAATGGTTATACCTCGCTTTGTTACTTTAGTTCTCTCATACTGATATACCAGACTGGATTCAAAGATACTTTTTTCTGCATCTGTCTGAATATCATATGTATGTTTATAATACTTTAATAAATACTAGTTGAAAAAAAAAATAACAGGCTACAGAAATGGAGCTGCAGGAAAAAGTGAGAGCCACGAGGAAGTATAACCACCAAGGACTGCACTAATCGTAAATACCAGAAGACGGTAAATCACCCAAAAAAGCATACACTAATTTGCTTTAGAGGGAGAAAACTTTACTCATACATTTTCCTCTTGTCATTGTTTCATCTTCTATAAATACTATATACAAAAATAACATAACAAGAAATGTATCGCATCACACCATCCGGCAAGAAGAATGTATAGGGGAGTTTACACTCCCCACACTGCGGTGCGCTGCTCCGGAAGAGCACCATCTAACGCAAGCGCATACCTACGTTGCTAGGCGGCTCCTGCAGTGATCTGCGTCAGACCGGAAGTCATGTAGGTCTATAATCGTGCGCCTGAAAAAACCTGCCTAAAGACTAAGACAAGTGAAATGCACAAATAATAGACAATAAAGCAAGTCAAAATGACAAATCCATAGCGATGAACCAAAATCAAGAGTAACTAAAGACACCAAAGAGAGATAACCAATGCCCTTGTGAGCTTACTATCTAAAGGAATATGCATCTTTTGCAGGTTTCACTATTTCTATGTGAAAGAGAAGTATGAATGGTAAACAAATAAAAATGTATGGAATGGTTAAATTCCAAAAATTTAGTCTTTTGAAAACAGGTTGAAAAAACTATCAGTTTTTTTAAAACCAACTCTTGCGGCTTTATTTTTAACTTCTTTACGTTCAAAATTCCCTTTCACATGCACGACCTCCTCCTTTTCCCCTCAATAGCCGTGCCACACCTCACCAGATTGCTAGATTCTATGATTACCTTACAGCAACCCAAAATGGAAAAAAATAACCTAAAAATATCTCCAGATGGCAAAAAAATGCCCACATAAGCGGTTATAACAACATCTAATACTTATTGTTTCTGGAGAAAGCATTAAAATCACATGGAATATTAGTCAAAAGATACAAAATTATTCCTGCACTTACACATATGAAACATGTGGCTGCTGTATATTTTATAATATGCAATGGTTATACCTCTCTTTGTTAATTTAGTTCTCTCATACTGATATACCAGACTGGATTCAAAGATACTTTTTTCTGCATCTGTTTGAATAACATATGTATGTTTATAATACTTTAATAAATACTAGTGTGAAAAAAAACAATGACAGGCTAAAGAAATGGAGCTGCAGGAAAAAGTGAGAGCCATGAGGAAGTATAACCACCAAGGACTGCACTAATCGTAAATACCAGAAGACGGTAAATCACCCAAAAAAGCATACACTAATTTGCTTTAGAGGGAGAGAACTTTACTCATACATTTTCCTCTTGTCATTGTTTCATCTTCTATAAATACTATATACAAAAATAACATAACAAGAAATATATTCATAATGACTTAAAGGGTTTTTTCACACTGCAGTGCGGTAAATTTATCGCATCACGCCATCCGGCAACAAGAATGTATGGAGGAGTTTACACTCCCCACACTGCGGTGCGCTGCTCTGGAAGAGCTCCATCTAACGCAAGCGCATACCTACGTTTCTGGGCGGCTCCTAAAGTGATCTGCGTCAGACCGGAAGTCATGTAGGTCTATGGCCGTGCACCTGAAAAAACCTGCCTAAAGACTAAGACAAGTGAAATGCACAAATAATAGACAATAAAACAAGTCAAAATGACAAATCCATAGCGATGAACCAAAATCAAGAGTAAATAAAGACAGCAAAGAGAGATAACCAATGCCCTTGTGAGCTTACTATCCAAAGGAATATGCAAATTACCTAAACATATCTCCAGATGGCAAAACACATGCCCACATAAGCGGTTATAACAACATCTAATACTTATTGTTTCTGGAGAAAGCATTAAAATCACATGGAATATTAGTCAAAAGATACAAAATTATTCCTGCACTTACACATATGTAACATGTGGTTGCTGTATATTTTATAATATGCAATGGTTATACCTCGTTTTGTTACTTTAGTTCTCTCATACTGATATACCAGACTGGATTCAAAAATACTTTTTTCTGCATCTATCTGAATATCATATGTATGTTTATAATACTTTAATAAATACTAGTTGAAAAAAAAAATGACAGGCTACAGAAATGGAGCTGCAGGAAAAAGTGAGAGCCACGAGGAAGTATAACCACCAAGGACTGCACTAATCGTAAATACCAGAAGACGGTAAATCACCCAAAAAAGCATACACTAATTTGCTTTAGAGGGAGAAAACTTTACTCATACATTTTCCTCTTGTCATTGTTTCATCTTCTATAAATACTATATACAAAAATAACATAAATAACATAACAAGAAATGTATCGCATCACACCATCCGGCAAGAAGAACGTATAGGGGAGTTTACACTCCCCACACTGCGGTGCGCTGCTCCAGAAGAGCTCCATCTAACGCAAGCGCATACCTACGTTGCTGGGCGGCTCCTGCAATGATCTGCGTCAGACCGGAAGTCATGTAGGTCTATAGTCGTGCGCCTGAAAAAACCTGCCTAAAGACTAAGACAAGTGAAATGCACAAATAATAGACAATAAAGCAAGTCAAAAATACAAATCCATAGCGATGAACCAAAATCAAGAGTAACTAAAGACACCAAAGAGAGATAACCAATGCCCTTGTGAGCTTACTATCTAAAGGAATATGCATCTTTTGCAGGTTTCACTATTTCTATGTAAAAGAGAAGTATGAATGGTAAACAAATACAAATGTATGGAATGGTTAAATTCCAAAAATTTAGTCTTTTGAAAACTGGTTGAAAAAACTATTAGTTTTTTTAAAACCAACTCTTGCGGCTTTATTTTTAACTTCTTTACGTTCAAAATTCCCTTTCACATGCACGACCTCCTCCTTTTCCCCTCAATAGCCGTGCCACACCTCACCAGATTGCTAGATTCTATGATTACCTTACAGCAACCCAAAATGGAAAAAAAAAAAACTAAAAATATCTCCAGATGGCAAAACAAATGCCCACATAAGCGGTTATAACAACATCTAATACTTATTGTTTCTGGAGATAGCATTAAAATCACATGGAATATTAGTCAAAAGATAGAAAATTATTCCTGCACTTACACATATGAAACATGTGATTGCTGTATATTTTATAATATGCAATGATTATACCTCTCTTTGTTACTTTAGTTCTCTCATACTGATATACCAGACTGCAAAGATACTTTTTTCTGCATCTGTTTGAATAACATATGTATGTTTATAATACTTTAATAAATACTAGTGTGAAAAAAAACAATGACAGGCTACAGAAATGGAGCTGCAGGAAAAAGTGAGAGCCACGAGGAAGTATAACCACCAAGGACTGCACTAATCGTAAATACCAGAAGACGGTAAATCACCCAAAAAAGCATACACTAATTTGCTTTAGAGGGAGAGAAATTTACTCATACATTTTCCTCTTGTCATTGTTTCATCTTCTATAAATACTATATACAAAAATAACATAACAACAAATATATTCATAATGACTTAAAGGGTTTTTTCACACTAGGGCGCTGCAGTGCGGTAAATTTATCGCATCACGCCATCCGGTAACAAGAATGTATGGGGGAGTTTACACTCCCCACACTGCGGTGCGCTGCTCCGGAAGAGCTCCATCTAACGCAAGCGCATACCTACGTTTCTGGGCGGCTCCTAAAGTGATCTGCGTCGGACCAGAAGTCATGTAGGTCTATGGTCGTGCGCCTGAAAAAACCTGCCTAAAGACTAAGACAAGTGAAATGCACAAATAATAGACAATAAAACAAGTCAAAATGACAAATCCATAGCGATGAACCAAAATCAAGAGTAACTAAAGACACCAAAGAGAGATAACCAATGCCCTTGTGAGCTTACTATCTAAAGGAATATGCAAATTACCTAAAAATATCTCCAGATGGCAAAACAAATGCCCACATAAGCGGTTATAACAACATCTAATACTTATTGTTTCTGGAGAAAGCAATAAAATCACATGGAATATTAGTCAAAAGATACAAAATTATTCCTGCACTTACACATATGAAACATGTGGTTGCTGTATATTTTATAATATGCAATGGTTATACCTCGCTTTGTTACTTTAGTTCTCTCATACTGATATACCAGACTGGATTCAAAGATACTTTTTTCTGCATCTGTTTGAATAACATATGTATGTTTATAATACTTTAATAAATACTAGTGTGAAAAAAACAATGACAGGCTACAGAAATGGAGCTGCAGGAAAAAAGTGAGAGCCACGAGGAAGTATAACCACCAAGGAGTGCACTAATCGTAAATACCAGAAGACGGTAAATCACCCAAAAAAGCATACACTAATTTGCTTTAGAGGGAGAGAACTTTACTCATACATTTTCCTCTTGTCATTGTTTCATCTTCTATAAATACTATAAACAAAAATAACATAACAAGAAATATATTCATAATGACTTAAAGGGTTTTTTCACACTAGGGCGCTGCAGTGCGGTAAATTTATCGCATCACGCCATCCGGCAACAAGAATGTATGGGGGAGTTTACACTCCCCACACTGCGGTGCGCTGCTCCGGAAGAGCTCCATCTAACGCAAGAGCATACCTACGTTTCTGGGCGGCTCCTAAAGTGATCTGCGTCGGACCAGAAGTCATGTAGGTCTATGGTCGTGTGCCTGAAAAAACCTGCCTAAAGACTAAGACAAGTGAAATGCACAAATAATAGACAATAAAACAAGTCAAAATGACAAATCCACAGCGATGAACCAAAATCAAGAGTAAATAAAGACAGCAAAGAGAGATAACCAATGCCCTTGTGAGCTTACTATCTAAAGGAATATGCAAATTACCTAAAAATATCTCCAGATGGCAAAACACATGCCCACATAAGCGGTTATAACAACATCTAATACTTATTGTTTCTGGAGAAAGCATTAAAATCACATGGAATATTAGTCAAAAGATACAAAATTATTCCTGCACTTACACATATGTAACATGTGATTGCTGTATATTTTATAATATGCAATGGTTATACCTCTCTTTGTTACTTTAGTTCTCTCATACTGATATACTAGACTGCAAAGATACTTTTTTCTGCATCTGTTTGAATAACATATGTATGTTTATAATACTTTATTAAATACTAGTGTGAAAAAAAAAACAATGACAGGCTACAGAAATGGATCTGCAGGAAAAAGTAAGAGCCACAAGGAAGTATAATCACCTAGGACTGCACTAATCGTAAATACCAGAGGACAGTAAATCACCCAAAAAAGCATACACTAATTTGCTTTAGAGGGAGAGAACTTTACTCATACATTTTCCTCTTGTCATTGTTTCATCTTCTATAAATACTATATACAAAAATAACATAACAAGAAATATATTCATAATGACTTAAAGGGTTTTTTCACACTAGGGCGCTGCAGTGCGGTAAATTTATCGCATCACGCCATCCGGCAACAAGAATGTATGGGGGAGTTTACACTCCCCACACTGCGGTGCGCTGCTCTGGAAGAGCTCCATCTAACGCAAGCGCATACCTACGTTTCTGGGCGGCTCCTAAAGTGATCTGCGTCAGACCGGAAGTCATGTAGGTCTATGGTCGTGCACCTGAAAAAACCTGCCTAAAGACTAAGACAAGTGAAATGCACAAATAATAGACAATAAAACAAGTCAAAATGACAAATCCATAGCGATGAACCAAAATCAAGAGTAAATAAAGACAGCAAAGAGAGATAACCAATGCCCTTGTGAGCTTACTATCCAAAGGAATATGCAAATTACCTAAAAATATCTCCAGATGGCAAAACACATGCCCACATAAGCGGTTATAACAACATCTAATACTTATTGTTTCTGGAGAAAGCATTAAAATCACATGGAATATTAGTCAAAAGATACAAAATTATTCCTGCACTTACACATATGTAACATGTGGTTGCTGTATATTTTATAATATGCAATGGTTATACCTCTCTTTGTTACTTTAGTTCTCTCATACTGATATACCAGACTGGATTCAAAGACACTTTTTTCTGCATCTGTTTGAATAACATATGTATGTTTATAATACTTTAATAAATACTAGTGTGAAAAAAAACAATGACAGGCTACAGAAATGGAGCTGCAGGAAAACGTGAGAGCCATGAGGAAGTATAACCACCAAGGACTGCACTAATCGTAAATACCAGAAGACGGTAAATCACCCAAAAAAGCATACACTAATTTGCTTTAGAGGGAGACAACTTTACTCATACATTTTCCTCTTGTCATTGTTTCATCTTCTATAAATACTATATACAAAAATAACATAACAAGAAATGTATCGCATCACACCATATGGCAAGAAGAATGTATAGGGGAGTTTACACTCCCCACACTGCGGTGCGCTGCTCCAGAAGAGCTTCATCTAACGCAAGCGCATACCTACGTTTCTTGGCGGCTCCTGCAGTGATCTGCGTCGGACCGGAAGTCATGTAGGTCTATGGTCGTGCGCCTGAAAAAACCTGCCTAAAGACTAAGACAAGTGAAATGCACAAATAATAGATAATAAAGCAAGTCAAAATGATAAATCCATAGCGATGAACCAAAATCAAGAGTAACTAAAGACACCAAAGAGAGATAACCAATGCCCTTGTGAGCTTACTATCTAAAGGAATATGCATCCTTTGCGGGTTTCACTATTTCTATGTGAAAGAGAAGTATGAATGGTAAACAAATAAAAATGTATGGAATGGTTAAATTCCAAAAATTTAGTCTTTTGAAAACTGGCTGAAAAAACTATCAGCTTTTTTAAAACCAACTCTTGCAACTTTATTTCTACTTCTTTACGTTCAAAATTCCCTTTCACATGCACGACCTCCTCCTTTTCCCCTCAATAGCCGTGCCACACCTCACCAGATTGCTAGATTCTATGATTACCTTACAGCAACCCAAAATGGAAAAAAAATAACCTAAAAATATCTCCAGATGGCAAACAAATGCCCACATAAGCGGTTATAACAACATCTAATACTTATTGTTTATGGAGAAAGCATTAAAATCACATGGAATATTAGTCAAAAGATACAAAATTATTCCTGCACTTACACATATGTAACATGTGGTTGCTGTATATTTTATAATATGCAATGGTTATACCTCTCTTTGTTACTTTAGTTCTCTCATACTGATATACCAGACTGGATTCAAAGACACTTTTTTCTGCATCTGTTTGAATATCATATGTATGTTTATAATACTTTAATAAATACTAGTGTGAAAAGAAAACAATGACAGGCTACAGAAATGGAGCTGCAGGAAAAAGTGAGAGCCACGAGGAAGTATAACCACCAAGGACTGCACTAATCGTAAATACCAGAAGACGGTAAATCACCCAAAAAAGCATACACTAATTTGCTTTAGAGGGAGAGAAATTTACTCATACATTTTCCTCTTGTCATTGTTTCATCTTCTATAAATACTATATACAAAAATAACATAACAAGAAATATATTCATAATGACTTAAAGGGTTTTTTCACACTAGGGCGCTGCAGTGCGGTAAATTTATCGCATCACGCCATCCGGCAACAAGAATGTATGGGGGAGTTTACACTCCCCACACTGCGGTGCGCTGCTCCGGAAGAGCTCCATCTAACGCAAGCGCATACCTACGTTTCTGGGCGGCTCCTAAAGTGATCTGCGTCGGACCAGAAGTCATGTAGGTCTATGGTCGTGCGCCTGAAAAAACCTGCCTAAAGACTAAGACAAGGGAAATGCACAAATAATAGACAATAAAACAAGTCAAAATGACAAATCCATAGCGATGAACCAAAATCAAGAGTAACTAAAGACACCAAAGAGAGATAACCAATGCCCTTGTGAGCTTACTATCTAAAGGAATATGCAAATTACCTAAAAATATCTCCAGATGGCAAAACAAATCCCCACATAAGCGGTTATAACAACATCTAATACTTATTGTTTCTGGAGAAAGCATTAAAATGACATGGAATATTAGTCAAAAGATACAAAATTATTCCTACACTTACACATATGAAACATGTGGTTGCTGTATATTTTATAATATGCAATGGTTATACCTCTCTTTGTTACTTTAGTTCTCTCATACTGATATACTAGACTGGATTCAAAGATACTTTTTTCTGCATCTGTTTGAATAACATATGTATGTTTATAATACTTTAATAAATACTAGTGTGAAAAAAACAATGACAGGCTACAGAAATGGAGCTGCAGGAAAAAGTGAGAGCCACGAGGAAGTATAACCACCAAGGACTGCACTAATCGTAAATACCAGAAGACGGTAAATCACCCAAAAAAGCATACACTAATTTGCTTTAGAGGGAGAGAACTTTACTCATACATTTTCCTCTTGTCATTGTTTCATCTTCTATAAATACTATATACAAAAATAACATAACAAGAAATGTATCGCATCACACCATATGGCAAGAAGAATGTATAGGGGAGTTTACACTCCCCACACTGCAGTGCGCTGCTCCGGAAGAGCTCCATCTAACGCAAGCGCATACCTACGTTTCTGGGCGGCTCCTGCAGTGATCTGCATCAGACCGGAAGTCATGTAGGTCTATAGTCGTGCGCCTGAAAAAACCTGCCTAAAGACTAAGACAAGTGAAATGCACAAATAATAGACAATAAAGCAAGTCAAAATGCCAAATCCATAGCGATGAACCAAAATCAAGAGTAACTAAAGACACCAAAGAGAGATAACCAATGCCCTTGTGAGCTTACTATCTAAAGGAATATGCATCTTTTGCAGGTTTCACTATTTCTATGTGAAAGAGAAGTATGAATGGTAAACAAATAAAAATGTATGGAATGGTTAAATTCCAAAAATTTAGTCTTTTCAAAACAGGTTGAAAAAACTATCAGTTTTTTTAAAACCAACTCTTGCGGCTTTATTTTTAACTTCTTTACGTTCAAAATTCCCTTTCACATGCACGACCTCCTCCTTTTCCCCTCAATAGCCGTGCCACACCTCACCAGATTGCTAGATTCTATGATTACCTTACAGCAACCCAAAATGGAAAAAAAAACCCTAAAAATATCTCCAGATGGCAAAACAAATGCCCACATAAGCGGTTATAACAACATTTAATACTTATTGTTTCTGGAGAAAGCATTAAAATCACATGGAATATTAGTCAAAAGATACAAAATTATTCCTGCACTTACACATATGAAACATGTGATTGCTGTATATTTTATAATATGCAATGGTTATACCTCTCTTTGTTACTTTAGTTCTCTCATACTGATATACCAGACTGCAAAGATACTTTTTTCTGCATCTGTTTGAATAACATATGTATGTTTATAATACTTTAATAAATACTAGTGTGAAAAAAAACAATGACAGGCTACAGAAATGGAGCTGCAGGAAAAAGTGAGATCCACGAGGAAGTATAACCACTAAGGACTGCACTAATCGTAAATACCAGAAGACGGTAAATCACCCAAAAAAGCATACACTAATTTGCTTTAGAGGGAAAGAACTTTACTCATACATTTTCCTCTTGTCATTGTTTCATCTTCTATAAATACTATATACAAAAATAACATAACAAGAAATGTATCGCATCACACCATCCGGCAAGAAGAATGTATAGGGGAGTTTACACTCCCCACACTGCGGTGCGCTGCTCCGGAAGAGCTCCATCTAACGCAAGCGCATACCTACGTTTCTGGGCGGCTCCTGCAGTGATCTGCGTCAGACCGGAAGTCATATAGGTCTATGGTCGTGCACCTGAAAAAACCTGCCTAAAGACTAAGACAAGTGAAATGCACAAATAATAGACAATAAAGCAAGTCAAAATGACAAATCCATAGCGATGAACCAAAATCAAGAGTAACTAAAGACACCAAAGAGAGATAACCAATGCCCTTGTGAGCTTACTATCTAAAGGAATATGCATCTTTTGCAGGTTTCACTATTTCTATGTGAAAGAGAAGTATGAATGGTAAACAAATAAAAATGTATGGAATGATTAAATTCCAAAAATTTAGTCTTTTGAAAACTGGTTGAAAAAACTATCAGTTTTTTTAAAACCAACTCTTGCGGCTTTATTTCTACTTCTTTACGTTCAAAATTCCCTTTCACATGCACGACCTCCTCCTTTTCCCCTCAATAGCCGTGCCACACCTCACCAGATTGCTAGATTCTATGATTACCTTACAGCAACCCAAAATGGAAAAAAAAATAACCTAAAAATATCTCCAGATGGCAAAATAATGCCCACATAAGCGGTTATAACAACATCTAATACTTATTGTTTCTGGAGAAAGCATTACAATCACATGGAATATTAGTCAAAAGATACAAAATTATTCCTGCACTTACACATATGAAACATGTGGTTGCTGTATATTTTATAATATGCAATGGTTATACCTCTCTTTGTTAATTTAGTTCTCTCATACTGATATACCAGACTGGATTCAAAGATACTTTTTTCTGCATCTGTTTGAATAACATATGTATGTTTATAATACTTTAATAAATACTAGTGTGAAAAAAAACAATGACAGGCTAAAAAAATGGAGCTGCAGGAAAAAGTGAGAGCCATGAGGAAGTATAACCACCAAGGACTGCACTAATCGTAAATACCAGAAGACGGTAAATCACCCAAAAAAGCATACACTAATTTGCTTTAGAGGGAGAGAACTTTACTCATACATTTTCCTCTTGTCATTGTTTCATCTTCTATAAATACTATATACAAAAATAACATAACAAGAAATATATTCATAATGACTTAAAGGGTTTTTTCACACTAGGGCGCTGCAGTGCGGTAAATTTATCGCATCACGCCATCCGGCAACAAGAATGTATGGGGGAGTTTACACTCCACACACTGCGGTGCGCTGCTCCGGAAGAGCTCCATCTAACGCAAGCGCATACCTACGTTTCTGGGCGGCTCCTGCAGTGATCTGCGCCGGACCGGAAGTCATGTAGGTCTATGGTCGTGCACCTGAAAAAACCTGCCTAAAGACTAAGACAAGTGAAATGCACAAATAATAGACAATAAAACAAGTCAAAATGACAAATCCATAGCGATGAACCAAAATCAAGAGTAAATAAAGACAGCAAAGAGAGATAACCAATGCCCTTGTGAGCTTACTATCTAAAGGAATATGCAAATTACCTAAAAATATCTCCAGATGGCAAAACACATGCCCACATAAGCGGTTATAACAACATCTAATACTTATTGTTTCTGGAGAAAGCATTAAAATCACATGGAATATTAGTCAAAAGATACAAAATTATTCCTGCACTTACACATATGTAACATGTGGTTGCTGTATATTTTATAATATGCAATGGTTATACCTCGCTTTGTTACTTTAGTTCTCTCATACTGATATACCAGACTGGATTCAAAGATACTTTTTTCTGCATCTGTCTGAATATCATATGTATGTTTATAATACTTTAATAAATACTAGTTCAAAAAAAAATGACAGGCTACAGAAATGGAGCTGCAGGAAAAAGTGAGAGCCACGAGGAAGTATAACCACCAAGGACTGCACTAATCGTAAATACCAGAAGACGGTAAATCACCCAAAAAAGCATACACTAATTTGCTTTAGAGGGAGAAAACTTTACTCATACATTTTCCTCTTGTCATTGTTTCATCTTCTATAAATACTATATACAAAAATAACATACCAAGAAATGTATCGCATCACACCATCCGGCAAGAAGAATGTATAGGGGAGTTTACACTCCCCACACTGCGGTGCGCTGCTCCGGAAGAGCTCCATCTAACGCAAGCGCATACCTACGTTGCTAGGCGGCTCCTGCAGTGATCTGCGTCAGACCGGAAGTCATGTAGGTCTATAGTCGTGCGCCTGAAAAAACCTGCCTTAAGACTAAGACAAGTGAAATGCACAAATAATAGACAATAAAGCAAGTCAAAATGACAAATCCATAGCGATGAACCAAAATCAAGAGTAACTAAAGACACCAAAGAGAGATAACCAATGCCCTTGTGAGCTTACTATCTAAAGGAATATGCATCTTTTGCAGGTTTCACTATTTCTATGTGAAAGAGAAGTATGAATGGTAAACAAATAAAAATGTATGGAATGGTTAAATTCCAAAAATTTAGTCTTTTGAAAACAGGTTGAAAAAACTATCAGTTTTTTTAAAACCAACTCTTGCGGCTTTATTTTTAACTTCTTTACGTTCAAAATTCCCTTTCACATGCACGACCTCCTCCTTTTCCCCTCAATAGCCGTGCCACACCTCACCAGATTGCTAGATTCTATGATTACCTTACAGCAACCCAAAATGGAAAAAAAAATAACCTAAAAATATCTCCAGATGGCAAAATAATGCCCACATAAGCGGTTATAACAACATCTAATACTTATTGTTTCTGGAGAAAGCATTACAATCACATGGAATATTAGTCAAAAGATACAAAATTATTCCTGCACTTACACATATGAAACATGTGGTTGCTGTATATTTTATAATATGCAATGGTTATACCTCTCTTTGTTAATTTAGTTCTCTCATACTGATATACCAGACTGGATTCAAAGATACTTTTTTCTGCATCTGTTTGAATAACATATGTATGTTTATAATACTTTAATAAATACTAGTGTGAAAAAAAACAATGACAGGCTAAAAAAATGGAGCTGCAGGAAAAAGTGAGAGCCATGAGGAAGTATAACCACCAAGGACTGCACTAATCGTAAATACCAGAAGACGGTAAATCACCCAAAAAAGCATACACTAATTTGCTTTAGAGGGAGAGAACTTTACTCATACATTTTCCTCTTGTCATTGTTTCATCTTCTATAAATACTATATACAAAAATAACATAACAAGAAATATATTCATAATGACTTAAAGGGTTTTTTCACACTAGGGCGCTGCAGTGCGGTAAATTTATCGCATCACGCCAGCCGGCAACAAGAATGTATGGGGGAGCTTACACTCCCCACACTGCGGTGCGCTGCTCTGGAAGAGCTCCATCTAACGCAAGCGCATACCTACGTTTCTGGGCGGCTCCTAAAGTGATCTGCGTCAGACCGGAAGTCATGTAGGTCTATGGTCGTGCACCTGAAAAAACCTGCCTAAAGACTAAGACAAGTGAAATGCACAAATAATAGACAATAAAACAAGTCAAAATGACAAATCCATAGCGATGAACCAAAATCAAGAGTAAATAAAGACAGCAAAGAGAGATAACCAATGCCCTTGTGAGCTTACTATCCAAAGGAATATGCAAATTACCTAAAAATATCTCCAGATGGCAAAACACATGCCCACATAAGCGGTTATAACAACATCTAATACTTATTGTTTCTGGAGAAAGCATTAAAATCACATGGAATATTAGTCAAAAGATACAAAATTATTCCTGCACTTACACATATGTAACATGTGGTTGCTGTATATTTTATAATATGCAATGGTTATACCTCTCTTTGTTACTTTAGTTCTCTCATACTGATATACCAGACTGGATTCAAAGACACTTTTTTCTGCATCTGTTTGAATAACATATGTATGTTTATAATACTTTAATAAATACTAGTGTGAAAAAAAACAATGACAGGCTACAGAAATGGAGCTGCAGGAAAACGTGAGAGCCATGAGGAAGTATAACCACCAAGGACTGCACTAATCGTAAATACCAGAAGACGGTAAATCACCCAAAAAAGCATACACTAATTTGCTTTAGAGGGAGAGAACTTTACTCATACATTTTCCTCTTGTCATTGTTTCATCTTCTATAAATACTATATACAAAAATAACATAACAAGAAATGTATCGCATCACACCATATGGCAAGAAGAATGTATAGGGGAGTTTACACTCCCCACACTGCGGTGCGCTGCTCCAGAAGAGCTTCATCTAACGCAAGCGCATACCTACGTTTCTTGGCGGCTCCTGCAGTGATCTGCGTCGGACCGGAAGTCATGTAGGTCTATGGTCGTGCGCCTGAAAAAACCTGCCTAAAGACTAAGACAAGTGAAATGCACAAATAATAGATAATAAAGCAAGTCAAAATGATAAATCCATAGCGATGAACCAAAATCAAGAGTAACTAAAGACACCAAAGAGAGATAACCAATGCCCTTGTGAGCTTACTATCTAAAGGAATATGCATCCTTTGCGGGTTTCACTATTTCTATGTGAAAGAGAAGTATGAATGGTAAACAAATAAAAATGTATGGAATGGTTAAATTCCAAAAATTTAGTCTTTTGAAAACTGGCTGAAAAAACTATCAGCTTTTTTAAAACCAACTCTTGCAACTTTATTTCTACTTCTTTACGTTCAAAATTCCCTTTCACATGCACGACCTCCTCCTTTTCCCCTCAATAGCCGTGCCACACCTCACCAGATTGCTAGATTCTATGATTACCTTACAGCAACCCAAAATGGAAAAAAAATAACCTAAAAATATCTCCAGATGGCAAACAAATGCCCACATAAGCGGTTATAACAACATCTAATACTTATTGTTTATGGAGAAAGCATTAAAATCACATGGAATATTAGTCAAAAGATACAAAATTATTCCTGCACTTACACATATGTAACATGTGGTTGCTGTATATTTTATAATATGCAATGGTTATACCTCTCTTTGTTACTTTAGTTCTCTCATACTGATATACCAGACTGGATTCAAAGACACTTTTTTCTGCATCTGTTTGAATATCATATGTATGTTTATAATACTTTAATAAATACTAGTGTGAAAAGAAAACAATGACAGGCTACAGAAATGGAGCTGCAGGAAAAAGTGAGAGCCACGAGGAAGTATAACCACCAAGGACTGCACTAATCGTAAATACCAGAAGACGGTAAATCACCCAAAAAAGCATACACTAATTTGCTTTAGAGGGAGAGAAATTTACTCATACATTTTCCTCTTGTCATTGTTTCATCTTCTATAAATACTATATACAAAAATAACATAACAAGAAATATATTCATAATGACTTAAAGGGTTTTTTCACACTAGGGCGCTGCAGTGCGGTAAATTTATCGCATCACGCCATCCGGCAACAAGAATGTATGGGGGAGTTTACACTCCCCACACTGCGGTGCGCTGCTCCGGAAGAGCTCCATCTAACGCAAGCGCATACCTACGTTTCTGGGCGGCTCCTAAAGTGATCTGCGTCGGACCAGAAGTCATGTAGGTCTATGGTCGTGCGCCTGAAAAAACCTGCCTAAAGACTAAGACAAGGGAAATGCACAAATAATAGACAATAAAACAAGTCAAAATGACAAATCCATAGCGATGAAACAAAATCAAGAGTAACTAAAGACACCAAAGAGAGATAACCAATGCCCTTGTGAGCTTACTATCTAAAGGAATATGCAAATTACCTAAAAATATCTCCAGATGGCAAAACAAATCCCCACATAAGCGGTTATAACAACATCTAATACTTATTGTTTCTGGAGAAAGCATTAAAATGACATGGAATATTAGTCAAAAGATACAAAATTATTCCTACACTTACACATATGAAACATGTGGTTGCTGTATATTTTATAATATGCAATGGTTATACCTCTCTTTGTTACTTTAGTTCTCTCATACTGATATACTAGACTGGATTCAAAGATACTTTTTTCTGCATCTGTTTGAATAACATATGTATGTTTATAATACTTTAATAAATACTAGTGTGAAAAAAAACAATGACAGGCTACAGAAATGGAGCTGCAGGAAAAAGTGAGAGCCACGAGGAAGTATAACCACTAAGGACTGCACTAATCGTAAATACCAGAAGACGGTAAATCACCCAAAAAAGCATACACTAATTTGCTTTAGAGGGAAAGAACTTTACTCATACATTTTCCTCTTGTCATTGTTTCATCTTCTATAAATACTATATACAAAAATAACATAACAAGAAATGTATCGCATCACACCATCCGGCAAGAAGAATGTATAGGGGAGTTTACACTCCCCACACTGCGGTGCGCTGCTCCGGAAGAGCTCCATCTAACGCAAGCGCATACCTACGTTTCTGGGCGGCTCCTGCAGTGATCTGCGTCAGACCGGAAGTCATATAGGTCTATGGTCGTGCACCTGAAAAAACCTGCCTAAAGACTAAGACAAGTGAAATGCACAAATAATAGACAATAAAGCAAGTCAAAATGACAAATCCATAGCGATGAACCAAAATCAAGAGTAACTAAAGACACCAAAGAGAGATAACCAATGCCCTTGTGAGCTTACTATCTAAAGGAATATGCATCTTTTGCAGGTTTCACTATTTCTATGTGAAAGAGAAGTATGAATGGTAAACAAATAAAAATGTATGGAATGATTAAATTCCAAAAATGTAGTCTTTTGAAAACTGGTTGAAAAAACTATCAGTTTTTTTAAAACCAACTCTTGCGGCTTTATTTCTACTTCTTTACGTTCAAAATTCCCTTTCACATGCACGACCTCCTCCTTTTCCCCTCAATAGCCGTGCCACACCTCACCAGATTGCTAGATTCTATGATTACCTTACAGCAACCCAAAATGGAAAAAAAAATAACCTAAAAATATCTCCAGATGGCAAAATAATGCCCACATAAGCGGTTATAACAACATCTAATACTTATTGTTTCTGGAGAAAGCATTACAATCACATGGAATATTAGTCAAAAGATACAAAATTATTCCTGCACTTACACATATGAAACATGTGGTTGCTGTATATTTTATAATATGCAATGGTTATACCTCTCTTTGTTAATTTAGTTCTCTCATACTGATATACCAGACTGGATTCAAAGATACTTTTTTCTGCATCTGTTTGAATAACATATGTATGTTTATAATACTTTAATAAATACTAGTGTGAAAAAAAACAATGACAGGCTAAAAAAATGGAGCTGCAGGAAAAAGTGAGAGCCATGAGGAAGTATAACCACCAAGGACTGCACTAATCGTAAATACCAGAAGACGGTAAATCACCCAAAAAAGCATACACTAATTTGCTTTAGAGGGAGAGAACTTTACTCATACATTTTCCTCTTGTCATTGTTTCATCTTCTATAAATACTATATACAAAAATAACATAACAAGAAATATATTCATAATGACTTAAAGGGTTTTTTCACACTAGGGCGCTGCAGTGCGGTAAATTTATCGCATCACGCCATCCGGCAACAAGAATGTATGGGGGAGTTTACACTCCACACACTGCGGTGCGCTGCTCCGGAAGAGCTCCATCTAACGCAAGCGCATACCTACGTTTCTGGGCGGCTCCTGCAGTGATCTGCGCCGGACCGGAAGTCATGTAGGTCTATGGTCGTGCACCTGAAAAAACCTGCCTAAAGACTAAGACAAGTGAAATGCACAAATAATAGACAATAAAACAAGTCAAAATGACAAATCCATAGCGATGAACCAAAATCAAGAGTAAATAAAGACAGCAAAGAGAGATAACCAATGCCCTTGTGAGCTTACTATCTAAAGGAATATGCAAATTACCTAAAAATATCTCCAGATGGCAAAACACATGCCCACATAAGCGGTTATAACAACATCTAATACTTATTGTTTCTGGAGAAAGCATTAAAATCACATGGAATATTAGTCAAAAGATACAAAATTATTCCTGCACTTACACATATGTAACATGTGGTTGCTGTATATTTTATAATATGCAATGGTTATACCTCGCTTTGTTACTTTAGTTCTCTCATACTGATATACCAGACTGGATTCAAAGATACTTTTTTCTGCATCTGTCTGAATATCATATGTATGTTTATAATACTTTAATAAATACTAGTGTGAAAAAAAACAATGACAGGCTACAGAAATGGAGCTGCAGGAAAACGTGAGAGCCATGAGGAAGTATAACCACCAAGGACTGCACTAATCGTAAATACCAGAAGACGGTAAATCACCCAAAAAAGCATACACTAATTTGCTTTAGAGGGAGAGAACTTTACTCATACATTTTCCTCTTGTCATTGTTTCATCTTCTATAAATACTATATACAAAAATAACATAACAAGAAATGTATCGCATCACACCATATGGCAAGAAGAATGTATAGGGGAGTTTACACTCCCCACACTGCGGTGCGCTGCTCCAGAAGAGCTTCATCTAACGCAAGCGCATACCTACGTTTCTTGGCGGCTCCTGCAGTGATCTGCGTCGGACCGGAATTCATGTAGGTCTATGGTCGTGCGCCTGAAAAAACCTGCCTAAAGACTAAGACAAGTGAAATGCACAAATAATAGATAATAAAGCAAGTCAAAATGATAAATCCATAGCGATGAACCAAAATCAAGAGTAACTAAAGACACCAAAGAGAGATAACCAATGCCCTTGTGAGCTTACTATCTAAAGGAATATGCATCCTTTGCGGGTTTCACTATTTCTATGTGAAAGAGAAGTATGAATGGTAAACAAATAAAAATGTATGGAATGGTTAAATTCCAAAAATTTAGTCTTTTGAAAACTGGCTGAAAAAACTATCAGCTTTTTTAAAACCAACTCTTGCAACTTTATTTCTACTTCTTTACGTTCAAAATTCCCTTTCACATGCACGACCTCCTCCTTTTCCCCTCAATAGCCGTGCCACACCTCACCAGATTGCTAGATTCTATGATTACCTTACAGCAACCCAAAATGGAAAAAAAATAACCTAAAAATATCTCCAGATGGCAAACAAATGCCCACATAAGCGGTTATAACAACATCTAATACTTATTGTTTATGGAGAAAGCATTAAAATCACATGGAATATTAGTCAAAAGATACAAAATTATTCCTGCACTTACACATATGTAACATGTGGTTGCTGTATATTTTATAATATGCAATGGTTATACCTCTCTTTGTTACTTTAGTTCTCTCATACTGATATACCAGACTGGATTCAAAGACACTTTTTTCTGCATCTGTTTGAATATCATATGTATGTTTATAATACTTTAATAAATACTAGTGTGAAAAGAAAACAATGACAGGCTACAGAAATGGAGCTGCAGGAAAAAGTGAGAGCCACGAGGAAGTATAACCACCAAGGACTGCACTAATCGTAAATACCAGAAGACGGTAAATCACCCAAAAAAGCATACACTAATTTGCTTTAGAGGGAGAGAAATTTACTCATACATTTTCCTCTTGTCATTGTTTCATCTTCTATAAATACTATATACAAAAATAACATAACAAGAAATATATTCATAATGACTTAAAGGGTTTTTTCACACTAGGGCGCTGCAGTGCGGTAAATTTATCGCATCACGCCATCCGGCAACAAGAATGTATGGGGGAGTTTACACTCCCCACACTGCGGTGCGCTGCTCCGGAAGAGCTCCATCTAACGCAAGCGCATACCTACGTTTCTGGGCGGCTCCTAAAGTGATCTGCGTCGGACCAGAAGTCATGTAGGTCTATGGTCGTGCGCCTGAAAAAACCTGCCTAAAGACTAAGACAAGGGAAATGCACAAATAATAGACAATAAAACAAGTCAAAATGACAAATCCATAGCGATGAACCAAAATCAAGAGTAACTAAAGACACCAAAGAGAGATAACCAATGCCCTTGTGAGCTTACTATCTAAAGGAATATGCAAATTACCTAAAAATATCTCCAGATGGCAAAACAAATCCCCACATAAGCGGTTATAACAACATCTAATACTTATTGTTTCTGGAGAAAGCATTAAAATGACATGGAATATTAGTCAAAAGATACAAAATTATTCCTACACTTACACATATGAAACATGTGGTTGCTGTATATTTTATAATATGCAATGGTTATACCTCTCTTTGTTACTTTAGTTCTCTCATACTGATATACTAGACTGGATTCAAAGATACTTTTTTCTGCATCTGTTTGAATAACATATGTATGTTTATAATACTTTAATAAATACTAGTGTGAAAAAAACAATGACAGGCTACAGAAATGGAGCTGCAGGAAAAAGTGAGAGCCACGAGGAAGTATAACCACCAAGGACTGCACTAATCGTAAATACCAGAAGACGGTAAATCACCCAAAAAAGCATACACTAATTTGCTTTAGAGGGAGAGAACTTTACTCATACATTTTCCTCTTGTCATTGTTTCATCTTCTATAAATACTATATACAAAAATAACATAACAAGAAATGTATCGCATCACACCATATGGCAAGAAGAATGTATAGGGGAGTTTACACTCCCCACACTGCAGTGCGCTGCTCCGGAAGAGCTCCATCTAACGCAAGCGCATACCTACGTTTCTGGGCGGCTCCTGCAGTGATCTGCATCAGACCGGAAGTCATGTAGGTCTATAGTCGTGCGCCTGAAAAAACCTGCCTAAAGACTAAGACAAGTGAAATGCACAAATAATAGACAATAAAGCAAGTCAAAATGCCAAATCCATAGCGATGAACCAAAATCAAGAGTAACTAAAGACACCAAAGAGAGATAACCAATGCCCTTGTGAGCTTACTATCTAAAGGAATATGCATCTTTTGCAGGTTTCACTATTTCTATGTGAAAGAGAAGTATGAATGGTAAACAAATAAAAATGTATGGAATGGTTAAATTCCAAAAATTTAGTCTTTTGAAAACAGGTTGAAAAAACTATCAGTTTTTTTAAAACCAACTCTTGCGGCTTTATTTTTAACTTCTTTACGTTCAAAATTCCCTTTCACATGCACGACCTCCTCCTTTTCCCCTCAATAGCCGTGCCACACCTCACCAGATTGCTAGATTCTATGATTACCTTACAGCAACCCAAAATGGAAAAAAAAACCCTAAAAATATCTCCAGATGGCAAAACAAATGCCCACATAAGCGGTTATAACAACATTTAATACTTATTGTTTCTGGAGAAAGCATTAAAATCACATGGAATATTAGTCAAAAGATACAAAATTATTCCTGCACTTACACATATGAAACATGTGATTGCTGTATATTTTATAATATGCAATGGTTATACCTCTCTTTGTTACTTTAGTTCTCTCATACTGATATACCAGACTGCAAAGATACTTTTTTCTGCATCTGTTTGAAT
Organism: Hyperolius riggenbachi; assembly: GCF_040937935.1. Taxonomy (NCBI): domain Eukaryota; kingdom Metazoa; phylum Chordata; class Amphibia; order Anura; family Hyperoliidae; genus Hyperolius; species Hyperolius riggenbachi. The sequence continues at coordinate 288,976,676 of NC_090650.1, forward strand.
AACATATGTATGTTTATAATACTTTAATAAATACTAGTGTGAAAAAAAACAATGACAGGCTACAGAAATGGAGCTGCAGGAAAAAGTGAGAGCCACGAGGAAGTATAACCACTAAGGACTGCACTAATCGTAAATACCAGAAGACGGTAAATCACCCAAAAAAGCATACACTAATTTGCTTTAGAGGGAAAGAACTTTACTCATACATTTTCCTCTTGTCATTGTTTCATCTTCTATAAATACTATATACAAAAATAACATAACAAGAAATGTATCGCATCACACCATCCGGCAAGAAGAATGTATAGGGGAGTTTACACTCCCCACACTGCGGTGCGCTGCTCCGGAAGAGCTCCATCTAACGCAAGCGCATACCTACGTTTCTGGGCGGCTCCTGCAGTGATCTGCGTCAGACTGGAAGTCATATAGGTCTATGGTCGTGCACCTGAAAAAACCTGCCTAAAGACTAAGACAAGTGAAATGCACAAATAATAGACAATAAAGCAAGTCAAAATGACAAATCCATAGCGATGAACCAAAATCAAGAGTAACTAAAGACACCAAAGAGAGATAACCAATGCCCTTGTGAGCTTACTATCTAAAGGAATATGCATCTTTTGCAGGTTTCACTATTTCTATGTGAAAGAGAAGTATGAATGGTAAACAAATAAAAATGTATGGAATGATTAAATTCCAAAAATTTAGTCTTTTGAAAACTGGTTGAAAAAACTATCAGTTTTTTTAAAACCAACTCTTGCGGCTTTATTTCTACTTCTTTACGTTCAAAATTCCCTTTCACATGCACGACCTCCTCCTTTTCCCCTCAATAGCCGTGCCACACCTCACCAGATTGCTAGATTCTATGATTACCTTACAGCAACCCAAAATGGAAAAAAAAATAATCTAAAAATATCTCCAGATGGCAAAATAATGCCCACATAAGCGGTTATAACAACATCTAATACTTATTGTTTCTGGAGAAAGCATTACAATCACATGGAATATTAGTCAAAAGATACAAAATTATTCCTGCACTTACACATATGAAACATGTGGTTGCTGTATATTTTATAATATGCAATGGTTATACCTCTCTTTGTTAATTTAGTTCTCTCATACTGATATACCAGACTGGATTCAAAGATACTTTTTTCTGCATCTGTTTGAATAACATATGTATGTTTATAATACTTTAATAAATACTAGTGTGAAAAAAAACAATGACAGGCTAAAAAAATGGAGCTGCAGGAAAAAGTGAGAGCCATGAGGAAGTATAACCACCAAGGACTGCACTAATCGTAAATACCAGAAGACGGTAAATCACCCAAAAAAGCATACACTAATTTGCTTTAGAGGGAGAGAACTTTACTCATACATTTTCCTCTTGTCATTGTTTCATCTTCTATAAATACTATATACAAAAATAACATAACAAGAAATATATTCATAATGACTTAAAGGGTTTTTTCACACTAGGGCGCTGCAGTGCGGTAAATTTATCGCATCACGCCATCCGGCAACAAGAATGTATGGGGGAGTTTACACTCCACACACTGCGGTGCGCTGCTCCGGAAGAGCTCCATCTAACGCAAGCGCATACCTACGTTTCTGGGCGGCTCCTGCAGTGATCTGCGCCGGACCGGAAGTCATGTAGGTCTATGGTCGTGCACCTGAAAAAACCTGCCTAAAGACTAAGACAAGTGAAATGCACAAATAATAGACAATAAAACAAGTCAAAATGACAAATCCATAGCGATGAAACAAAATCAAGAGTAAATAAAGACAGCAAAGAGAGATAACCAATGCCCTTGTGAGCTTACTATCTAAAGGAATATGCAAATTACCTAAAAATATCTCCAGATGGCAAAACACATGCCCACATAAGCGGTTATAACAACATCTAATACTTATTGTTTCTGGAGAAAGCATTAAAATCACATGGAATATTAGTCAAAAGATACAAAATTATTCCTGCACTTACACATATGTAACATGTGGTTGCTGTATATTTTATAATATGTAATGGTTATACCTCGCTTTGTTACTTTAGTTCTCTCATACTGATATACCAGACTGGATTCAAAGATACTTTTTTCTGCATCTGTCTGAATATCATATGTATGTTTATAATACTTTAATAAATACTAGTTGAAAAAAAAATGACAGGCTACAGAAATGGAGCTGCAGGAAAAAGTGAGAGCCACGAGGAAGTATAACCACCAAGGACTGCACTAATCGTAAATACCAGAAGACGGTAAATCACCCAAAAAAGCATACACTAATTTGCTTTAGAGGGAGAAAACTTTACTCATACATTTTCCTCTTGTCATTGTTTCATCTTCTATAAATACTATATACAAAAATAACATAACAAGAAATGTATCGCATCACACCATCCGGCAAGAAGAATGTATAGGGGAGTTTACACTCCCCACACTGCGGTGCGCTGCTCCGGAAGAGCTCCATCTAACGCAAGCACATACCTACGTTGCTAGGCGGCTCCTGCAGTGATCTGCGTCAGACCGGAAGTCATGTAGGTCTATAGTCGTGCGCCTGAAAAAACCTGCCTTAAGACTAAGACAAGTGAAATGCACAAATAATAGACAATAAAGCAAGTCAAAATGACAAATCCATAGCGATGAACCAAAATCAAGAGTAACTAAAGACACCAAAGAGAGATAACCAATGCCCTTGTGAGCTTACTATCTAAAGGAATATGCATCTTTTGCAGGTTTCACTATTTCTATGTGAAAGAGAAGTATGAATGGTAAACAAATAAAAATGTATGGAATGGTTAAATTCCAAAAATTTAGTCTTTTGAAAACAGGTTGAAAAAACTATCAGTTTTTTTAAAACCAACTCTTGCGGCTTTATTTTTAACTTCTTTACGTTCAAAATTCCCTTTCACATGCACGACCTCCTCCTTTTCCCCTCAATAGCCGTGCCACACCTCACCAGATTGCTAGATTCTATGATTACCTTACAGCAACCCAAAATGGAAAAAAAAATAACCTAAAAATATCTCCAGATGGCAAAATAATGCCCACATAAGCGGTTATAACAACATCTAATACTTATTGTTTCTGGAGAAAGCATTACAATCACATGGAATATTAGTCAAAAGATACAAAATTATTCCTGCACTTACACATATGAAACATGTGGTTGCTGTATATTTTATAATATGCAATGGTTATACCTCTCTTTGTTAATTTAGTTCTCTCATACTGATATACCAGACTGGATTCAAAGATACTTTTTTCTGCATCTGTTTGAATAACATATGTATGTTTATAATACTTTAATAAATACTAGTGTGAAAAAAAACAATGACAGGCTAAAGAAATGGAGCTGCAGGAAAAAGTGAGAGCCATAAGGAAGTATAACCACCAAGGACTGCACTAATCGTAAATACCAGAAGACGGTAAATCACCCAAAAAAGCATACACTAATTTGCTTTAGAGGGAGAGAACTTTACTCATACATTTTCCTCTTGTCATTGTTTCATCTTCTATAAATACTATATACAAAAATAACATAACAAGAAATATATTCATAATGACTTAAAGGGTTTTTTCACACTAGGGCGCTGCAGTGCGGTAAATTTATCGCATCACGCCAGCCGGCAACAAGAATGTATGGGGGAGCTTACACTCCCCACACTGCGGTGCGCTGCTCTGGAAGAGCTCCATCTAACGCAAGCGCATACCTACGTTTCTGGGCGGCTCCTAAAGTGATCTGCGTCAGACCGGAAGTCATGTAGGTCTATGGTCGTGCACCTGAAAAAACCTGCCTAAAGACTAAGACAAGTGAAATGCACAAATAATAGACAATAAAACAAGTCAAAATGACAAATCCATAGCGATGAACCAAAATCAAGAGTAAATAAAGACAGCAAAGAGAGATAACCAATGCCCTTGTGAGCTTACTATCTAAAGGAATATGCAAATTACCTAAAAATATCTCCAGATGGCAAAACACATGCCCACATAAGCGGTTATAACAACATCTAATACTTATTGTTTCTGGAGAAAGCATTAAAATCACATGGAATATTAGTCAACAGATACAAAATTATTCCTGCACTTACACATATGTAACATGTGGTTGCTGTATATTTTATAATATGCAATGGTTATACCTCGCTTTGTTACTTTAGTTCTCTCATACTGATATACCAGACTGGATTCAAAGATACTTTTTTCTGCATCTGTCTGAATATCATATGTATGTTTATAATACTTTAATAAATACTAGTTGAAAAAAAAAATAACAGGCTACAGAAATGGAGCTGCAGGAAAAAGTGAGAGCCACGAGGAAGTATAACCACCAAGGACTGCACTAATCGTAAATACCAGAAGACGGTAAATCACCCAAAAAAGCATACACTAATTTGCTTTAGAGGGAGAAAACTTTACTCATACATTTTCCTCTTGTCATTGTTTCATCTTCTATAAATACTATATACAAAAATAACATAACAAGAAATGTATCGCATCACACCATCCGGCAAGAAGAATGTATAGGGGAGTTTACACTCCCCACACTGCGGTGCGCTGCTCCGGAAGAGCTCCATCTAACGCAAGCGCATACCTACGTTGCTAGGCGGCTCCTGCAGTGATCTGCGTCAGACCGGAAGTCATGTAGGTCTATAATCGTGCGCCTGAAAAAACCTGCCTAAAGACTAAGACAAGTGAAATGCACAAATAATAGACAATAAAGCAAGTCAAAATGACAAATCCATAGCGATGAACCAAAATCAAGAGTAACTAAAGACGCCAAAGAGAGATAACCAATGCCCTTGTGAGCTTACTATCTAAAGGAATATGCATCTTTTGCAGGTTTCACTATTTCTATGTGAAAGAGAAGTATGAATGGTAAACAAATAAAAATGTATGGAATGGTTAAATTCCAAAAATTTAGTCTTTTGAAAACAGGTTGAAAAAACTATCAGTTTTTTTAAAACCAACTCTTGCGGCTTTATTTTTAACTTCTTTACGTTCAAAATTCCCTTTCACATGCACGACCTCCTCCTTTTCCCCTCAATAGCCGTGCCACACCTCACCAGATTGCTAGATTCTATGATTACCTTACAGCAACCCAAAATGGAAAAAAAATAACCTAAAAATATCTCCAGATGGCAAAAAAATGCCCACATAAGCGGTTATAACAACATCTAATACTTATTGTTTCTGGAGAAAGCATTACAATCACATGGAATATTAGTCAAAAGATACAAAATTATTCCTGCACTTACACATATGAAACATGTGGTTGCTGTATATTTTATAATATGCAATGGTTATACCTCTCTTTGTTAATTTAGTTCTCTCATACTGATATACCAGACTGGATTCAAAGATACTTTTTTCTGCATCTGTTTGAATAACATATGTATGTTTATAATACTTTAATAAATACTAGTGTGAAAAAAAACAATGACAGGCTAAAAAAATGGAGCTGCAGGAAAAAGTGAGAGCCATGAGGAAGTATAACCACCAAGGACTGCACTAATCGTAAATACCAGAAGACGGTAAATCACCCAAAAAAGCATACACTAATTTGCTTTAGAGGGAGAGAACTTTACTCATACATTTTCCTCTTGTCATTGTTTCATCTTCTATAAATACTATATACAAAAATAACATAACAAGAAATATATTCATAATGACTTAAAGGGTTTTTTCACACTAGGGCGCTGCAGTGCGGTAAATTTATCGCATCACGCCATCCGGCAACAAGAATGTATGGGGGAGTTTACACTCCACACACTGCGGTGCGCTGCTCCGGAAGAGCTCCATCTAACGCAAGCGCATACCTACGTTTCTGGGCGGCTCCTGCAGTGATCTGCGCCGGACCGGAAGTCATGTAGGTCTATGGTCGTGCACCTGAAAAAACCTGCCTAAAGACTAAGACAAGTGAAATGCACAAATAATAGACAATAAAACAAGTCAAAATGACAAATCCATAGCGATGAACCAAAATCAAGAGTAAATAAAGACAGCAAAGAGAGATAACCAATGCCCTTGTGAGCTTACTATCTAAAGGAATATGCAAATTACCTAAAAATATCTCCAGATGGCAAAACACATGCCCACATAAGCGGTTATAACAACATCTAATACTTATTGTTTCTGGAGAAAGCATTAAAATCACATGGAATATTAGTCAAAAGATACAAAATTATTCCTGCACTTACACATATGTAACATGTGGTTGCTGTATATTTTATAATATGCAATGGTTATACCTCGCTTTGTTACTTTAGTTCTCTCATACTGATATACCAGACTGGATTCAAAGATACTTTTTTCTGCATCTGTCTGAATATCATATGTATGTTTATAATACTTTAATAAATACTAGTTGAAAAAAAAATGACAGGCTACAGAAATGGAGCTGCAGGAAAAAGTGAGAGCCACGAGGAAGTATAACCACCAAGGACTGCACTAATCGTAAATACCAGAAGACGGTAAATCACCCAAAAAAGCATACACTAATTTGCTTTAGAGGGAGAGAACTTTACTCATACATTTTCCTCTTGTCATTGTTTCATCTTCTATAAATACTATATACAAAAATAACATAACAAGAAATATATTCATAATGACTTAAAGGGTTTTTTCACACTGCAGTGCGGTAAATTTATCGCATCACGCCATCCGGCAACAAGAATGTATGGGGGAGTTTACACTCCCCACACTGCGGTGCGCTGCTCTGGAAGAGCTCCATCTAACGCAAGCGCATACCTACGTTTCTGGGCGGCTCCTAAAGTGATCTGCGTCAGACCGGAAGTCATGTAGGTCTATGTCCGTGCACCTGAAAAAACCTGCCTAAAGACTAAGACAAGTGAAATGCACAAATGATAGACAATAAAACAAGTCAAAATGACAAATCCATAGCGATGAACCAAAATCAAGAGTAAATAAAGACAGCAAAGAGAGATAACCAATGCCCTTGTGAGCTTACTATCTAAAGGAATATGCAAATTACCTAAACATATCTCCAGATGGCAAAACACATGCCCACATAAGCGGTTATAACAACATCTAATACTTATTGTTTCTGGAGAAAGCATTAAAATCACATGGAATATTAGTCAAAAGATACAAAATTATTCCTGCACTTACACATATGTAACGTGGTTGCTGTATATTTTATAATATGCAATGGTTATACCTCGTTTTGTTACTTTAGTTCTCTCATACTGATATACCAGACTGGATTCAAAGATACTTTTTTCTGCATCTATCTGAATATCATATGTATGTTTATAATACTTTAATAAATACTAGTTGAAAAAAAAAATGACAGGCTACAGAAATGGAGCTGCAGGAAAAAGTGAGAGCCACGAGAAAGTATAACCACCAAGGACTGCACTAATCGTAAATACCAGAAGACGGTAAATCACCCAAAAAAGCATACACTAATTTGCTTTAGAGGGAGAAAACTTTACTCATACATTTTCCTCTTGTCATTGTTTCATCTTCTATAAATACTATATACAAAAATAACATAAATAACATAACAAAAAATGTATCGCATCACACCATCCGGCAAGAAGAATGTATAGGGGAGTTTACACTCCCCACACTGCGGTGCGCTGCTCCGGAAGAGCTCCATCTAACGCAAGCGCATACCTACGTTGCTGGGCGGCTCCTGCAATGATCTGCGTCAGACCGGAAGTCATGTAGGTCTATAGTCGTGCGCCTGAAAAAACCTGCCTAAAGACTAAGACAAGTGAAATGCACAAATAATAGACAATAAAGCAAGTCAAAAATACAAATCCATAGCGATGAACCAAAATCAAGAGTAACTAAAGACACCAAAGAGAGATAACCAATGCCCTTGTGAGCTTACTATCTAAAGGAATATGCATCTTTTGCAGGTTTCACTATTTCTATGTAAAAGAGAAGTATGAATGGTAAACAAATACAAATGTATGGAATGGTTAAATTCCAAAAATTTAGTCTTTTGAAAACTGGTTGAAAAAACTATTAGTTTTTTTAAAACCAACTCTTGCGGCTTTATTTTTAACTTCTTTACGTTCAAAATTCCCTTTCACATGCACGACCTCCTCCTTTTCCCCTCAACAGCCGTGCCACACCTCACCAGATTGCTAGATTCTATGATTACCTTACAGCAACCCAAAATGGAAAAAAAAAAAACTAAAAATATCTCCAGATGGCAAAACAAATGCCCACATAAGCGGTTATAACAACATCTAATACTTATTGTTTCTGGAGATAGCATTAAAATCACATGGAATATTAGTCAAAAGATACAAAATTATTCCTGCACTTACACATATGAAACATGTGATTGCTGTATATTTTATAATATGCAATGGTTATACCTCTCTTTGTTACTTTAGTTCTCTCATACTGATATACCAGACTGCAAAGATACTTTTTTCTGCATCTGTTTGAATAACATATGTATGTTTATAATACTTTAATAAATACTAGTGTGAAAAAAAACAATGACAGGCTACAGAAATGGAGCTGCAGGAAAAAGTGAGAGCCACGAGGAAGTATAACCACCAAGGACTGCACTAATCGTAAATACCAGAAGACGGTAAATCACCCAAAAAAGCATACACTAATTTGCTTTAGAGGGAGAGAAATTTACTCATACATTTTCCTCTTGTCATTGTTTCATCTTCTATAAATACTATATACAAAAATAACATAACAACAAATATATTCATAATGACTTAAAGGGTTTTTTCACACTAGGGCGCTGCAGTGCGGTAAATTTATCGCATCACGCCATCCGGTAACAAGAATGTATGGGGGAGTTTACACTCCCCACACTGCGGTGCGCTGCTCCGGAAGAGCTCCATCTAACGCAAGCGCATACCTACGTTTCTGGGCGGCTCCTAAAGTGATCTGCGTCGGACCAGAAGTCATGTAGGTCTATGGTCGTGCGCCTGAAAAAACCTGCCTAAAGACTAAGACAAGTGAAATGCACAAATAATAGACAATAAAACAAGTCAAAATGACAAATCCATAGCGATGAACCAAAATCAAGAGTAACTAAAGACACCAAAGAGAGATAACCAATGCCCTTGTGAGCTTACTATCTAAAGGAATATGCAAATTACCTAAAAATATCTCCAGATGGCAAAACAAATGCCCACATAAGCGGTTATAACAACATCTAATACTTATTTTTTCTGGAGAAAGCAATAAAATCACATGGAATATTAGTCAAAAGATACAAAATTATTCCTGCACTTACACATATGAAACATGTGGTTGCTGTATATTTTATAATATGCAATGGTTATACCTCGCTTTGTTACTTTAGTTCTCTCATAGTGATATACTAGACTGGATTCAAAGATACTTTTTTCTGCATCTGTTTGAATAACATATGTATGTTTATAATACTTTAATAAATACTAGTGTGAAAAAAACAATGACAGGCTACAGAAATGGAGCTGCAGGAAAAAGTGAGAGCCACGAGGAAGTATAACCACCAAGGACTGCACTAATCGTAAATACCAGAAGACGGTAAATCACCCAAAAAAGCATACACTAATTTGCTTTAGAGGGAGAGAACTTTACTCATACATTTTCCTCTTGTCATTGTTTCATCTTCTATAAATACTATAAACAAAAATAACATAACAAGAAATATATTCATAATGACTTAAAGGGTTTTTTCACACTAGGGCGCTGCAGTGCGGTAAATTTATCGCATCACGCCACCCGGCAACAAGAATGTATGGGGGAGTTTACACTCCCCACACTGCGGTGCGCTGCTCCGGAAGAGCTCCATCTAACGCAAGAGCATACCTACGTTTCTGGGCGGCTCCTAAAGTGATCTGCGTCGGACCAGAAGTCATGTAGGTCTATGGTCGTGTGCCTGAAAAAACCTGCCTAAAGACTAAGACAAGTGAAATGCACAAATAATAGACAATAAAACAAGTCAAAATGACAAATCCATAGCGATGAACCAAAATCAAGAGTAAATAAAGACAGCAAAGAGAGATAACCAATGCCCTTGTGAGCTTACTATCTAAAGGAATATGCAAATTACCTAAAAATATCTCCAGATGGCAAAACACATGCCCACATAAGCGGTTATAACAACATCTAATACTTATTGTTTCTGGAGAAAGCATTAAAATCACATGGAATATTAGTCAAAAGATACAAAATTATTCCTGCACTTACACATATGTAACATGTGATTGCTGTATATTTTATAATATGCAATGGTTATACCTCTCTTTGTTACTTTAGTTCTCTCATACTGATATACTAGACTGCAAAGATACTTTTTTCTGCATCTGTTTGAATAACATATGTATGTTTATAATACTTTATTAAATACTAGTGTGAAAAAAAAACAATGACAGGCTACAGAAATGGATCTGCAGGAAAAAGTAAGAGCCACAAGGAAGTATAACCACCTAGGACTGCACTAATCGTAAATACCAGAGGACAGTAAATCACCCAAAAAAGCATACACTAATTTGCTTTAGAGGGAGAGAACTTTACTCATACATTTTCCTCTTGTCATTGTTTCATCTTCTATAAATACTATATACAAAAATAACATAACAAGAAATATATTCATAATGACTTAAAGGGTTTTTTCACACTAGGGCGCTGCAGTGCGGTAAATTTATCGCATCACGCCATCCGGCAACAAGAATGTATGGGGGAGTTTACACTCCCCACACTGCGGTGCGCTGCTCTGGAAGAGCTACATCTAACGCAAGCGCATACCTACGTTTCTGGGCGGCTCCTAAAGTGATCTGCGTCAGACCGGAAGTCATGTAGGTCTATGGTCGTGCACCTGAAAAAACCTGCCTAAAGACTAAGACAAGTGAAATGCACAAATAATAGACAATAAAACAAGTCAAAATGACAAATCCATAGCGATGAACCAAAATCAAGAGTAAATAAAGACAGCAAAGAGAGATAACCAATGCCCTTGTGAGCTTACTATCCAAAGGAATATGCAAATTACCTAAAAATATCTCCAGATGGCAAAACACATGCCCACATAAGCGGTTATAACAACATCTAATACTTATTGTTTCTGGAGAAAGCATTAAAATCACATGGAATATTAGTCAAAAGATACAAAATTATTCCTGCACTTACACATATGTAACATGTGGTTGCTGTATATTTTATAATATGCAATGGTTATACCTCGCTTTGTTACTTTAGTTCTCTCATACTGATATACCAGACTGGATTCAAAGATACTTTTTTCTGCATCTGTCTGAATATCATATGTATGTTTATAATACTTTAATAAATACTAGTTGAAAAAAAAAATAACAGGCTACAGAAATGGAGCTGCAGGAAAAAGTGAGAGCCACGAGGAAGTATAACCACCAAGGACTGCACTAATCGTAAATACCAGAAGACGGTAAATCACCCAAAAAAGCATACACTAATTTGCTTTAGAGGGAGAAAACTTTACTCATACATTTTCCTCTTGTCATTGTTTCATCTTCTATAAATACTATATACAAAAATAACATAACAAGAAATGTATCGCATCACACCATCCGGCAAGAAGAATGTATAGGGGAGTTTACACTCCCCACACTGCGGTGCGCTGCTCCGGAAGAGCTCCATCTAACGCAAGCGCATACCTACGTTGCTAGGCGGCTCCTGCAGTGATCTGCGTCAGACCGGAAGTCATGTAGGTCTATAGTCGTGCGCCTGACAAAACCTGCCTAAAGACTAAGACAAGTGAAATGCACAAATAATAGACAATAAAGCAAGTCAAAATGACAAATCCATAGCGATGAACCAAAATCAAGAGTAACTAAAGACACCAAAGAGAGATAACCAATGCCCTTGTGAGCTTACTATCTAAAGGAATATGCATCTTTTGCAGGTTTCACTATTTCTATGTAAAAGAGAAGTATGAATGGTAAACAAATACAAATGTATGGAATGGTTAAATTCCAAAAATTTAGTCTTTTGAAAACTGGTTGAAAAAACTATCAGTTTTTTTAAAACCAACTCTTGCGGCTTTATTTTTAACTTCTTTATGTTCAAAATTCCCTTTCACATGCACGACCTCCTCCTTTTCCCCTCAATAGCCGTGCCACACCTCACCAGATTGCTAGATTCTATGATTACCTTACAGCAACCCAAAATGGAAAAAAATAACCTAAAAATATCTCCAGATGGCAAAACAAATGCCCACATAAGCGGTTATAACAACATCTAATACTTATTGTTTCTGGAGAAAGCATTAAAATCACATGGAATATTAGTCAAAAGATAGAAAATTATTCCTGCACTTACACATATGAAACATGTGATTGCTGTATATTTTATAATATGCAATGGTTGTACCTCTCTTTGTTACTTTAGTTCTCTCATACTGATATACCAGACTGCAAAGATACTTTTTTCTGCATCTGTTTGAATAACATATGTATGTTTATAATACTTTAATAAATACTAGTGTGAAAAAAAACAATGACAGGCTACAGAAATGGAGCTGCAGGAAAAAGTGAGAGCCACGAGGAAGTATAACCACCAAGGACTGCACTAATCATAAATACCAGAAGACGGTAAATCACCCAAAAAAGCATACACTAATTTGCTTTAGAGGGAGAGAAATTTACTCATACATTTTCCTCTTGTCATTGTTTCATCTTCTATAAATACTATATACAAAAATAACATAACAAGAAATATATTCATAATGACTTAAAGGGTTTTTTCACACTAGGGCACTGCAGTGCGGTAAATTTATCGCATCACGCCATCCGGCAACAAGAATGTATGGGGGAGTTTACACTCCCCACACTGCGGTGCGCTGCTCCGGAGGAGCTCCATCTAACGCAAGCACATACCTACGTTTCTGGGCGGCTCCTAAAGTGATCTGCGTCGGACCAGAAGTCATGTAGATCTATGGTCGTGCACCTGAAAAAACCTGCCTAAAGACTAAGACAAGTGAAATGCACAAATAATAGACAATAAAGCAAGTCAAAATGACAAATCCATAGCGATGAACCTAAATCAAGAGTAACTAAAGACACCAAAGAGAGATAACCAATGCCCTTGTGAGCTTACTATCTAAAGGAATATGCAAATTACCTAAAAATATCTCCAGATGGCAAAACACATGCCCACATAAGCGGTTATAACAACATCTAATACTTATTGTTTCTGGAGAAAGCATTAAAATCACATGGAATATTAGTCAAAAGATACAAAATTATTCCTGCACTTACACATATGTAACATGTGGTTGCTGTATATTTTATAATATGCAATGGTTATACCTCGCTTTGTTACTTTAGTTCTCTCATACTGATATACCAGACTGGATTCAAAGATACTTTTTTCTGCATCTGTCTGAATATCATATGTATGTTTATAATACTTTAATAAATACTAGTTGAAAAAAAAAATAACAGGCTACAGAAATGGAGCTGCAGGAAAAAGTGAGAGCCACGAGGAAGTATAACCACCAAGGACTGCACTAATCGTAAATACCAGAAGACGGTAAATCACCCAAAAAAGCATACACTAATTTGCTTTAGAGGGAGAAAACTTTACTCATACATTTTCCTCTTGTCATTGTTTCATCTTCTATAAATACTATATACAAAAATAACATAACAAGAAATGTATCGCATCACACCATCCGGCAAGAAGAATGTATAGGGGAGTTTACACTCCCCACACTGCGGTGCGCTGCTCCGGAAGAGCTCCATCTAACGCAAGCGCATACCTACGTTGCTAGGCGGCTCCTGCAGTGATCTGCGTCAGACCGGAAGTCATGTAGGTCTATAGTCGTGCGCCTGACAAAACCTGCCTAAAGACTAAGACAAGTGAAATGCACAAATAATAGACAATAAAGCAAGTCAAAATGACAAATCCATAGCGATGAACCAAAATCAAGAGTAACTAAAGACACCAAAGAGAGATAACCAATGCCCTTGTGAGCTTACTATCTAAAGGAATATGCATCTTTTGCAGGTTTCACTATTTCTATGTAAAAGAGAAGTATGAATGGTAAACAAATACAAATGTATGGAATGGTTAAATTCCAAAAATTTAGTCTTTTGAAAACTGGTTGAAAAAACTATCAGTTTTTTTAAAACCAACTCTTGCGGCTTTATTTTTAACTTCTTTATGTTCAAAATTCCCTTTCACATGCACGACCTCCTCCTTTTCCCCTCAATAGCCGTGCCACACCTCACCAGATTGCTAGATTCTATGATTACCTTACAGCAACCCAAAATGGAAAAAAATAACCTAAAAATATCTCCAGATGGCAAAACAAATGCCCACATAAGCGGTTATAACAACATCTAATACTTATTGTTTCTGGAGAAAGCATTAAAATCACATGGAATATTAGTCAAAAGATAGAAAATTATTCCTGCACTTACACATATGAAACATGTGATTGCTGTATATTTTATAATATGCAATGGTTGTACCTCTCTTTGTTACTTTAGTTCTCTCATACTGATATACCAGACTGCAAAGATACTTTTTTCTGCATCTGTTTGAATAACATATGTATGTTTATAATACTTTAATAAATACTAGTGTGAAAAAAAACAATGACAGGCTACAGAAATGGAGCTGCAGGAAAAAGTGAGAGCCACGAGGAAGTATAACCACCAAGGACTGCACTAATCGTAAATACCAGAAGACGGTAAATCACCCAAAAAAGCATACACTAATTTGCTTTAGAGGGAGAGAAATTTACTCATACATTTTCCTCTTGTCATTGTTTCATCTTCTATAAATACTATATACAAAAATAACATAACAAGAAATATATTCATAATGACTTAAAGGGTTTTTTCACACTAGGGCGCTGCAGTGCGGTAAATTTATCGCATCACGCCATCCGGCAACAAGAATGTATGGGGGAGTTTACACTCCCCACACTGCGGTGCGCTGCTCTGGAAGAGCTACATCTAACGCAAGCGCATACCTACGTTTCTGGGCGGCTCCTAAAGTGATCTGCGTCAGACCGGAAGTCATGTAGGTCTATGGTCGTGCACCTGAAAAAACCTGCCTAAAGACTAAGACAAGTGAAATGCACAAATAATAGACAATAAAACAAGTCAAAATGACAAATCCATAGCGATGAACCAAAATCAAGAGTAAATAAAGACAGCAAAGAGAGATAACCAATGCCCTTGTGAGCTTACTATCCAAAGGAATATGCAAATTACCTAAAAATATCTCCAGATGGCAAAACACATGCCCACATAAGCGGTTATAACAACATCTAATACTTATTGTTTCTGGAGAAAGCATTAAAATCGCATGGAATATTAGTCAAAAGATACAAAATTATTCCTGCACTTACACATATGTAACATGTGGTTGCTGTATATTTTATAATATGCAATGGTTATACCTCGCTTTGTTACTTTAGTTCTCTCATACTGATATACCAGACTGGATTCAAAGATACTTTTTTCTGCATCTGTCTGAATATCATATGTATGTTTATAATACTTTAATAAATACTAGTTGAAAAAAAAAATAACAGGCTACAGAAATGGAGCTGCAGGAAAAAGTGAGAGCCACGAGGAAGTATAACCACCAAGGACTGCACTAATCGTAAATACCAGAAGACGGT
The DNA here is from genome assembly GCF_040937935.1 of Hyperolius riggenbachi. Classification (NCBI taxonomy): domain Eukaryota; kingdom Metazoa; phylum Chordata; class Amphibia; order Anura; family Hyperoliidae; genus Hyperolius; species Hyperolius riggenbachi. Next base: position 288,992,285 of record NC_090650.1, read on the forward strand.
AAATCACCCAAAAAAGCATACACTAATTTGCTTTAGAGGGAGAAAACTTTACTCATACATTTTCCTCTTGTCATTGTTTCATCTTCTATAAATACTATATACAAAAATAACATAACAAGAAATGTATCGCATCACACCATCCGGCAAGAAGAATGTATAGGGGAGTTTACACTCCCCACACTGCGGTGCGCTGCTCCGGAAGAGCTCCATCTAACGCAAGCGCATACCTACGTTGCTAGGCGGCTCCTGCAGTGATCTGCGTCAGACCGGAAGTCATGTAGGTCTATAGTCGTGCGCCTGACAAAACCTGCCTAAAGACTAAGACAAGTGAAATGCACAAATAATAGACAATAAAGCAAGTCAAAATGACAAATCCATAGCGATGAACCAAAATCAAGAGTAACTAAAGACACCAAAGAGAGATAACCAATGCCCTTGTGAGCTTACTATCTAAAGGAATATGCATCTTTTGCAGGTTTCACTATTTCTATGTAAAAGAGAAGTATGAATGGTAAACAAATACAAATGTATGGAATGGTTAAATTCCAAAAATTTAGTCTTTTGAAAACTGGTTGAAAAAACTATCAGTTTTTTTAAAACCAACTCTTGCGGCTTTATTTTTAACTTCTTTATGTTCAAAATTCCCTTTCACATGCACGACCTCCTCCTTTTCCCCTCAATAGCCGTGCCACACCTCACCAGATTGCTAGATTCTATGATTACCTTACAGCAACCCAAAATGGAAAAAAATAACCTAAAAATATCTCCAGATGGCAAAACAAATGCCCACATAAGCGGTTATAACAACATCTAATACTTATTGTTTCTGGAGAAAGCATTAAAATCACATGGAATATTAGTCAAAAGATAGAAAATTATTCCTGCACTTACACATATGAAACATGTGATTGCTGTATATTTTATAATATGCAATGGTTGTACCTCTCTTTGTTACTTTAGTTCTCTCATACTGATATACCAGACTGCAAAGATACTTTTTTCTGCATCTGTTTGAATAACATATGTATGTTTATAATACTTTAATAAATACTAGTGTGAAAAAAAACAATGACAGGCTACAGAAATGGAGCTGCAGGAAAAAGTGAGAGCCACGAGGAAGTATAACCACCAAGGACTGCACTAATCGTAAATACCAGAAGACGGTAAATCACCCAAAAAAGCATACACTAATTTGCTTTAGAGGGAGAGAAATTTACTCATACATTTTCCTCTTGTCATTGTTTCATCTTCTATAAATACTATATACAAAAATAACATAACAAGAAATATATTCATAATGACTTAAAGGGTTTTTTCACACTAGGGCGCTGCAGTGCGGTAAATTTATCGCATCACGCCATCCGGCAACAAGAATGTATGGGGGAGTTTACACTCCCCACACTGCGGTGCGCTGCTCTGGAAGAGCTACATCTAACGCAAGCGCATACCTACGTTTCTGGGCGGCTCCTAAAGTGATCTGCGTCGGACCAGAAGTCATGTAGATCTATGGTCGTGCACCTGAAAAAACCTGCCTAAAGACTAAGACAAGTGAAATGCACAAATAATAGACAATAAAGCAAGTCAAAATGACAAATCCATAGCGATGAACCTAAATCAAGAGTAACTAAAGACACCAAAGAGAGATAACCAATGCCCTTGTGAGCTTACTATCTAAAGGAATATGCAAATTACCTAAAAATATCTCCAGATGGCAAAACACATGCCCACATAAGCGGTTATAACAACATCTAATACTTATTGTTTCTGGAGAAAGCATTAAAATCACATGGAATATTAGTCAAAAGATACAAAATTATTCCTGCACTTACACATATGTAACATGTGGTTGCTGTATATTTTATAATATGCAATGGTTATACCTCGCTTTGTTACTTTAGTTCTCTCATACTGATATACCAGACTGGATTCAAAGATACTTTTTTCTGCATCTGTCTGAATATCATATGTATGTTTATAATACTTTAATAAATACTAGTTGAAAAAAAAAATAACAGGCTACAGAAATGGAGCTGCAGGAAAAAGTGAGAGCCACGAGGAAGTATAACCACCAAGGACTGCACTAATCGTAAATACCAGAAGACGGTAAATCACCCAAAAAAGCATACACTAATTTGCTTTAGAGGGAGAAAACTTTACTCATACATTTTCCTCTTGTCATTGTTTCATCTTCTATAAATACTATATACAAAAATAACATAACAAGAAATGTATCGCATCACACCATCCGGCAAGAAGAATGTATAGGGGAGTTTACACTCCCCACACTGCGGTGCGCTGCTCCGGAAGAGCTCCATCTAACGCAAGCGCATACCTACGTTGCTAGGCGGCTCCTGCAGTGATCTGCGTCAGACCGGAAGTCATGTAGGTCTATAGTCGTGCGCCTGACAAAACCTGCCTAAAGACTAAGACAAGTGAAATGCACAAATAATAGACAATAAAGCAAGTCAAAATGACAAATCCATAGCGATGAACCAAAATCAAGAGTAACTAAAGACACCAAAGAGAGATAACCAATGCCCTTGTGAGCTTACTATCTAAAGGAATATGCATCTTTTGCAGGTTTCACTATTTCTATGTAAAAGAGAAGTATGAATGGTAAACAAATACAAATGTATGGAATGGTTAAATTCCAAAAATTTAGTCTTTTGAAAACTGGTTGAAAAAACTATCAGTTTTTTTAAAACCAACTCTTGCGGCTTTATTTTTAACTTCTTTATGTTCAAAATTCCCTTTCACATGCACGACCTCCTCCTTTTCCCCTCAATAGCCGTGCCACACCTCACCAGATTGCTAGATTCTATGATTACCTTACAGCAACCCAAAATGGAAAAAAATAACCTAAAAATATCTCCAGATGGCAAAACAAATGCCCACATAAGCGGTTATAACAACATCTAATACTTATTGTTTCTGGAGAAAGCATTAAAATCACATGGAATATTAGTCAAAAGATAGAAAATTATTCCTGCACTTACACATATGAAACATGTGATTGCTGTATATTTTATAATATGCAATGGTTGTACCTCTCTTTGTTACTTTAGTTCTCTCATACTGATATACCAGACTGCAAAGATACTTTTTTCTGCATCTGTTTGAATAACATATGTATGTTTATAATACTTTAATAAATACTAGTGTGAAAAAAAACAATGACAGGCTACAGAAATGGAGCTGCAGGAAAAAGTGAGAGCCACGAGGAAGTATAACCACCAAGGACTGCACTAATCGTAAATACCAGAAGACGGTAAATCACCCAAAAAAGCATACACTAATTTGCTTTAGAGGGAGAGAAATTTACTCATACATTTTCCTCTTGTCATTGTTTCATCTTCTATAAATACTATATACAAAAATAACATAACAAGAAATATATTCATAATGACTTAAAGGGTTTTTTCACACTAGGGCGCTGCAGTGCGGTAAATTTATCGCATCACGCCATCCGGCAACAAGAATGTATGGGGGAGTTTACACTCCCCACACTGCGGTGCGCTGCTCTGGAAGAGCTACATCTAACGCAAGCGCATACCTACGTTTCTGGGCGGCTCCTAAAGTGATCTGCGTCAGACCGGAAGTCATGTAGGTCTATGGTCGTGCACCTGAAAAAACCTGCCTAAAGACTAAGACAAGTGAAATGTACAAATAATAGACAATAAAACAAGTCAAAATGACAAATCCATAGCGATGAACCAAAATCAAGAGTAAATAAAGACAGCAAAGAGAGATAACCAATGCCCTTGTGAGCTTACTATCCAAAGGAATATGCAAATTACCTAAAAATATCTCCAGATGGCAAAACACATGCCCACATAAGCGGTTATAACAACATCTAATACTTATTGTTTCTGGAGAAAGCATTAAAATCGCATGGAATATTAGTCAAAAGATACAAAATTATTCCTGCACTTACACATATGTAACATGTGGTTGCTGTATATTTTATAATATGCAATGGTTATACCTCGCTTTGTTACTTTAGTTCTCTCATACTGATATACCAGACTGGATTCAAAGATACTTTTTTCTGCATCTGTCTGAATATCATATGTATGTTTATAATACTTTAATAAATACTAGTTGAAAAAAATAATAACAGGCTACAGAAATGGAGCTGCAGGAAAAAGTGAGAGCCACGAGGAAGTATAACCACCAAGGACTGCACTAATCGTAAATACCAGAAGACGGTAAATCACCCAAAAAAGCATACACTAATTTGCTTTAGAGGGAGAAAACTTTACTCATACATTTTCCTCTTGTCATTGTTTCATCTTCTATAAATACTATATACAAAAATAACATAACAAGAAATGTATCGCATCACACCATCCGGCAAGAAGAATGTATAGGGGAGTTTACACTCCCCACACTGCGGTGCGCTGCTCCGGAAGAGCTCCATCTAACGCAAGCGCATACCTACGTTGCTAGGCGGCTCCTGCAGTGATCTGCGTCAGACCGGAAGTCATGTAGGTCTATAGTCGTGCGCCTGACAAAACCTGCCTAAAGACTAAGACAAGTGAAATGCACAAATAATAGACAATAAAGCAAGTCAAAATGACAAATCCATAGCGATGAACCAAAATCAAGAGTAACTAAAGACACCAAAGAGAGATAACCAATGCCCTTGTGAGCTTACTATCTAAAGGAATATGCATCTTTTGCAGGTTTCACTATTTCTATGTAAAAGAGAAGTATGAATGGTAAACAAATACAAATGTATGGAATGGTTAAATTCCAAAAATTTAGTCTTTTGAAAACTGGTTGAAAAAACTATCAGTTTTTTTAAAACCAACTCTTGCGGCTTTATTTTTAACTTCTTTATGTTCAAAATTCCCTTTCACATGCACGACCTCCTCCTTTTCCCCTCAATAGCCGTGCCACACCTCACCAGATTGCTAGATTCTATGATTACCTTACAGCAACCCAAAATGGAAAAAAATAACCTAAAAATATCTCCAGATGGCAAAACAAATGCCCACATAAGCGGTTATAACAACATCTAATACTTATTGTTTCTGGAGAAAGCATTAAAATCACATGGAATATTAGTCAAAAGATAGAAAATTATTCCTGCACTTACACATATGAAACATGTGATTGCTGTATATTTTATAATATGCAATGGTTGTACCTCTCTTTGTTACTTTAGTTCTCTCATACTGATATACCAGACTGCAAAGATACTTTTTTCTGCATCTGTTTGAATAACATATGTATGTTTATAATACTTTAATAAATACTAGTGTGAAAAAAAACAATGACAGGCTACAGAAATGGAGCTGCAGGAAAAAGTGAGAGCCACGAGGAAGTATAACCACCAAGGACTGCACTAATCGTAAATACCAGAAGACGGTAAATCACCCAAAAAAGCATACACTAATTTGCTTTAGAGGGAGAGAAATTTACTCATACATTTTCCTCTTGTCATTGTTTCATCTTCTATAAATACTATATACAAAAATAACATAACAAGAAATATATTCATAATGACTTAAAGGGTTTTTTCACACTAGGGCGCTGCAGTGCGGTAAATTTATCGCATCACGCCATCCGGCAACAAGAATGTATGGGGGAGTTTACACTCCCCACACTGCGGTGCGCTGCTCTGGAAGAGCTACATCTAACGCAAGCGCATACCTACGTTTCTGGGCGGCTCCTAAAGTGATCTGCGTCAGACCGGAAGTCATGTAGGTCTATGGTCGTGCACCTGAAAAAACCTGCCTAAAGACTAAGACAAGTGAAATGCACAAATAATAGACAATAAAACAAGTCAAAATGACAAATCCATAGCGATGAACCAAAATCAAGAGTAAATAAAGACAGCAAAGAGAGATAACCAATGCCCTTGTGAGCTTACTATCCAAAGGAATATGCAAATTACCTAAAAATATCTCCAGATGGCAAAACACATGCCCACATAAGCGGTTATAACAACATCTAATACTTATTGTTTCTGGAGAAAGCATTAAAATCGCATGGAATATTAGTCAAAAGATACAAAATTATTCCTGCACTTACACATATGTAACATGTGGTTGCTGTATATTTTATAATATGCAATGGTTATACCTCGCTTTGTTACTTTAGTTCTCTCATACTGATATACCAGACTGGATTCAAAGATACTTTTTTCTGCATCTGTCTGAATATCATATGTATGTTTATAATACTTTAATAAATACTAGTTGAAAAAAAAAATAACAGGCTACAGAAATGGAGCTGCAGGAAAAAGTGAGAGCCACGAGGAAGTATAACCACCAAGGACTGCACTAATCGTAAATACCAGAAGACGGTAAATCACCCAAAAAAGCATACACTAATTTGCTTTAGAGGGAGAAAACTTTACTCATACATTTTCCTCTTGTCATTGTTTCATCTTCTATAAATACTATATACAAAAATAACATAACAAGAAATGTATCGCATCACACCATCCGGCAAGAAGAATGTATAGGGGAGTTTACACTCCCCACACTGCGGTGCGCTGCTCCGGAAGAGCTCCATCTAACGCAAGCGCATACCTACGTTGCTAGGCGGCTCCTGCAGTGATCTGCGTCAGACCGGAAGTCATGTAGGTCTATAGTCGTGCGCCTGACAAAACCTGCCTAAAGACTAAGACAAGTGAAATGCACAAATAATAGACAATAAAGCAAGTCAAAATGACAAATCCATAGCGATGAACCAAAATCAAGAGTAACTAAAGACACCAAAGAGAGATAACCAATGCCCTTGTGAGCTTACTATCTAAAGGAATATGCATCTTTTGCAGGTTTCACTATTTCTATGTAAAAGAGAAGTATGAATGGTAAACAAATACAAATGTATGGAATGGTTAAATTCCAAAAATTTAGTCTTTTGAAAACTGGTTGAAAAAACTATCAGTTTTTTTAAAACCAACTCTTGCGGCTTTATTTTTAACTTCTTTATGTTCAAAATTCCCTTTCACATGCACGACCTCCTCCTTTTCCCCTCAATAGCCGTGCCACACCTCACCAGATTGCTAGATTCTATGATTACCTTACAGCAACCCAAAATGGAAAAAAATAACCTAAAAATATCTCCAGATGGCAAAACAAATGCCCACATAAGCGGTTATAACAACATCTAATACTTATTGTTTCTGGAGAAAGCATTAAAATCACATGGAATATTAGTCAAAAGATAGAAAATTATTCCTGCACTTACACATATGAAACATGTGATTGCTGTATATTTTATAATATGCAATGGTTGTACCTCTCTTTGTTACTTTAGTTCTCTCATACTGATATACCAGACTGCAAAGATACTTTTTTCTGCATCTGTTTGAATAACATATGTAAAGTAATAAAGTACATGGAACTCACTGGCAATTTACTGTGTGACACCCCAGATTCGGGGGAGCATAAGGTGGGCAAATGCAAATACGGCCAAAGAAAATAGTTCCACCTCTGCTTCAATGTCACTTTTACAAAACTTTATTAATAATGGTATAGCACACTCTGCATGTCACTTCGTGTATCAATTAAAATCATAAAACACGCTGCTATTGATCTATAGCACAGCCGGCTGGGCACATGCACTCAGCACCAACACACCTCTATCACACACGGGATCCCATCACGCACAGTCCTATTCTATATACTATTGCACTTCTCCCAACTAGAAACCTGGGTTTCCCCCAGCTGAGTGGGGATTTGGTCTTGCAGCTCTAAAGGGGTATAAGTTACACTTCTATTACAGTTCCTGTTCGATAGTACTATGGCTCTCATTCATGATGGTAATTTCAAAAAGTCCGCTTCTATTGCAATTCCTGTTCAGCAGCAGTATAGCAGTCATTAGTGTTAGTAGCAAAGCTGTCTGCAGTTAGTCATATTAATGATATCAATACACGCTTCTATTGCATTCCTTGTTCCGCAACAGTATAGCAGTTATTACAATTCGCAATAAAGCTGTCTGCCTCAACAGAGGCTCTCACCACTCCATCATACGATTTTCAGCCATCAGGTTCTGTTCCCTTGCAGAGCATTCATACAGCCTTCATCCCATATACAGTCCCAGGGATAGTGCTGCCTGTGTGGTCTCCCCAGGTTGTGGTTTCCTGGTGTGTGTATGCCAGCATTAGCTCACAGCCGTAATCTGGTCAGTCTCTCATCCCCTCTTGTAAACAGCCCCACAATCTGTCCGGCGCCGGTCTACCATGGAGGCTTCTGCGGGGAGGATAGTCTGGCATGTGCTATGTCGCAGCGTGGGCCTCCTCACCACGCGTATCGGCCGCTTCCGGCCTTAATCATGTGATCTACGGAGGCAGCTTAGAGTTCCGGTCTTTATTGCGTGTGCTCTGGCATTGATTCAACTTTACTCCATCTTGTGGTTCTTTTACAAACTGCAGTTTCATATGCATGTATAGCTTCAAAGCGGCCATTCAGTCGCATAGCGTCTTGCACCATCTTGTGGTTTATTCCGGTATTACATGTCATATGTATATCTCCATTGCTGCTATTTTCCTGCATCATGTTCAGCCCCATCTTGTGGATTTCTCAAGTTTTACACCACATACTTAGTTGGAACTTTTCATTAAGTGGGGCCATGTTCTGATGGTGGGCAATTTGAGCTTCTACATATGGTGTCGAGTTTGAAACATATATTCTAACACCACTAGTGCTCACACTCTTAATTTTTAGCACATACAGTTCTCTCATCACCCAAATTTATGACTAAAAGTCAATCCATCTCCTGGAATTACTCCCCCAGCCTCATTAACCTCTCTTCTCATCTCATATCAATTTATACAGTGGATAAGTGGTCTTCACATACTCTTGTTTCACCCTCTCCTCCCTTTCCTCATACATCACCTCAGCATGCCTGATCACCTCCTGCTCTAATACCTCCTTTAGTTACCTTATCATCTATCTCGCTCCCCATTAGAGGAACGATGTGAAGCTAAATTCCGTATTTAAGCCATGGGGGGTCAGTGTCCCTAGCTGGTAGATCCACCTCGTTTCACTTTGTCTGAGCTTTTTATCTAGGTCTCCACCTCTAGATGGTATCTCCATCCTATAGATTCCCTTAAACTTTAGAAGCTCCGGGTTTCCACCATGGAATATGTGAAAATGTACTCCAACTGGTGACTTATCATAGTTGTCTTTACTTCTGATCACTGACATGTGTTTCTGGATCCGCTTCTTTAGTTCATTCGTTGTTTTTCCCACATACAATAGCCCACATGGGCATTCCAACACATATACGACGAATTTCGTCTCGCAATTAATAAATCTCATAATGTCGTACACCCGGCTGCTCCGAGCATTTCTAAACGTCGTTGATCGATCTACCAATCCACATACGTTGCATTTCCCACATGCATACATGCCCCTTGGTTGTATGTGGGGTCCCAACCATGAACTTTTAGTTTTAATTAGGGATGGATTGTATTCAGACTTGGTAAGAATATCCTTGAGGTTTAGGGCCCTCCTTGCGGTTAGCTGTGGTCGTTCCCCCACGATCTCTCGTATCGTGGGGTCTAGTTGCAGGATATGCCAATTCTTGGCCAATGTTCGTCTCAATTGCGACCAATGTGACCCATATTTAGTCACAATCCGCACTGGTCCTTGCTCTTTCTTATTAACCTGCACTTTTTTATTTAATAATTCCGACCTTTCTGTCCTCTCCGCTCTTACTCTTGCCTCCCTTATTGTCTTCAAGTCATAACTCCTATCAACAAACCTCCTTTCAGTGACATCAAGTTCACTCTGCAGGTCTGAGTCAAGTGTACAATTTCGTCTTGCCCGCAGCATTTGTCCCACTGGGATCCCCTTAATTAGTGATGGAGGATGGAAACTACCCGCATGGAGCAGTGTGTTGCCCGCTGTGGGTTTTCTGTATGTTTTGGTAATGAGGGTGTCACCACATTTTTCAATTGTTAGATCCAGAAAAGTAATCTTATTCCCATCAATGTCAAATGTCAATCGAATATTTCTATTATTTCTATTTAGTTCGTCTAGGAAGGAAGTGAGTTCCCACAATTGTCCACGCCAGACCAGGAGCACGTCATCGATAAAACGAATCCAGAGGGCGGCGTGGGCCCCGAACCCCCCATGCCTATAAACCTCACTGCGCTCCCAAAAGCCCAAGTGCAGGCAGGCATAGGCCGGGGCACACGCCGCCCCCATTGACGTGCCCCTGATCCGGCGGTAGTAGTTCCTAGCGAACCTGAAGCAGTTGTATTGGAGAATAAACTCCAACAGTTCTACAACGAACTGGGTCCTCAAGAGTGGCATTCCTCCCACCTCTCTCATGAAGTATTCAACCGCAGCAATTCCCACGTCATGAGGTATGGATGTATATAGCCCTTCAACATCTATCCCCACCATCAGGTCAGACTCCTGTATTTTAAACCCATCTATCAATCTGATCACATCACCCGTGTCCTTGGCGTATGATGGAAGTTCCGCCACCAGGTCCTTCAAACACTTGTCCACAAAAATTGAACAGTGTTCAAGAGGACCCCCTATGGCCGATACTATTGGTCTACCCGGGGGAACTGTACTGTTCTTATGAATTTTCGGGGTTAGATATAACACTGGGGTTGTATAATGTTCAATTTTCATAAATGCATATTCATCTGCACTAATTGCCCCCGTCAATGCCCCCTCATCCAACATCTCATTTACCTTTTTCACAATATCTGGAAACGGATTATTACTTAACTTCAGGTAAACCTGATCGTCCTGTAACTGTCTTAACGCTTCATTCACATATTTTTCCTCCTCCCACAGGACAACATTTCCACCTTTGTCGCTGGGTTTAAGAACAAAACCCTCACCCCGGCGTAGCTCGTCAATCGCCGTACGTTCATCTCTGGGTATGTTGTCCCGTGAGGGAGGTCTCCAATTGATTCTAGCTAAATCTCGTTCTATTGCCTCATTGAAGACTCTCAAATGTCTGTTCAAGCTGGTAGGTGGGAAGAAAGTTGATTTTTTCCGTACATCAGTGTACACAATGTTATCCTCACACCCACTCGTGTCAAGGATCCCTTCATCCCTCAGTGCCCCGAGATCAATCAAGGTTTTTCTGTCCTTTAAATCAAACATAACCTCATCTCCATTCTCGCTTTCTTCCTTCTGATGGGGCTTTTTATTTGGATTTCTCTGTCCCTGATATATACATTTCAAATTTACTTTTCTCAAAAAGAGTTGGATGTCCTTATACACTTCAAATTGGTCACCATGACTGAACGGGCAGAATGATAGCCCCCTATTCAATAAATTCAGGTGTGCAGGCTGCAGCTGGAAATTAGACAAATTAATCACATTTTTATCATTATCAATTTGGGCTGTTGCCATCCCCGAATCTAGACTACACTCTACTGTCGCCCCTGATTCTTCACCTGTCTTGGTAGTGTTTCCCTCTTCTTTAGGATTGGTTTGTTTACTGCCTGACTCGTTTTGGTGGGAGATAATGATATCTTTCCCTGAGGCTTTTTGAGCTTTCTCTTGTACTTTTTTCTCTTTATAGTTTTTCTTTCTACCTCTTCTCCCTCTGTTTCCTCGTCCTGGCTTTCTTCTAAAAAATTCACTGATCTTTCAGAGCTAGGGGAACCACTACCCACCGTTTTATCATCCTCTGACCTCTGTGACTCAGATCCATACCTGGTTCTAGGGAAATTCGGTTTACACTCAAAATATTCCCCACCATTCCAGTCCTCAATATCTTTCAAAAACTTTTTCCTTTTGATATTTTTGATCTTTATCTGACTATTCTCCACTTCTTTCTTTAATTGGGCATTGAACTTCTCAAATTCAGGATGGGTTTTATACTCCTCCATTAGTATTACACTTTGCACAATATCCTCCTCCAGCTCATCCATTTGTAACTTTTCTTCCTCTACCATCATTTCCATAATCTCAATTCCTCTCCTGATACAACCTGCTTTCCACTTTGTAATAAATCGTTCATTAATTAATTGGCCAGATGGTCGTACTTTCTCTCGAATTCCCCATGGAATGACTTTTTTATCAATATAAGAGTCGAGAGTGGCAACCGTCCACTTCTTTCTTAGTAATTTCAATGTCAGCCGTCTATGGCTTCTAAACACCCTCCTCCAATTTTTGTTAGCAGCACTTGTACCCTCCTCATCAGCTGCAGCATCTGCACATTCCCTAAAGGCATCAGCCATATCCTCTACAAGGGCATCAGTAATAGCATACGCCATATTTACCAGAACTCAAAACTATTAAAACTCACTCAGATACCTTTAAATAACATGCAGTGTTATTTACCAATGGGATATAATATTACAATCCCTTATTGACGCCTGGGTTCACATGAAATATTCCATAGATCAAGTAATAAAGTACATGGAACTCACTGGCAATTTACTGTGTGACACCCCAGATTCGGGGGAGCATAAGGTGGGCAAATGCAAATACGGCCAAAGAAAATAGTTCCACCTCTGCTTCAATGTCACTTTTACAAAACTTTATTAATAATGGTATAGCACACTCTGCATGTCACTTCGTGTATCAATTAAAATCATAAAACACGCTGCTATTGATCTATAGCACAGCCGGCTGGGCACATGCACTCAGCACCAACACACCTCTATCACACACGGGATCCCATCACGCACAGTCCTATTCTATATACTATTGCACTTCTCCCAACTAGAAACCTGGGTTTCCCCCAGCTGAGTGGGGATTTGGTCTTGCAGCTCTAAAGGGGTATAAGTTACACTTCTATTACAGTTCCTGTTCGATAGTACTATGGCTCTCATTCATGATGGTAATTTCAAAAAGTCCGCTTCTATTGCAATTCCTGTTCAGCAGCAGTATAGCAGTCATTAGTGTTAGTAGCAAAGCTGTCTGCAGTTAGTCATATTAATGATATCAATACACGCTTCTATTGCATTCCTTGTTCCGCAACAGTATAGCAGTTATTACAATTCGCAATAAAGCTGTCTGCCTCAACAGAGGCTCTCACCACTCCATCATACGATTTTCAGCCATCAGGTTCTGTTCCCTTGCAGAGCATTCATACAGCCTTCATCCCATATACAGTCCCAGGGATAGTGCTGCCTGTGTGGTCTCCCCAGGTTGTGGTTTCCTGGTGTGTGTATGCCAGCATTAGCTCACAGCCGTAATCTGGTCAGTCTCTCATCCCCTCTTGTAAACAGCCCCACAATCTGTCCGGCGCCGGTCTACCATGGAGGCTTCTGCGGGGAGGATAGTCTGGCATGTGCTATGTCGCAGCGTGGGCCTCCTCACCACGCGTATCGGCCGCTTCCGGCCTTAATCATGTGATCTACGGAGGCAGCTTAGAGTTCCGGTCTTTATTGCGTGTGCTCTGGCATTGATTCAACTTTACTCCATCTTGTGGTTCTTTTACAAACTGCAGTTTCATATGCATGTATAGCTTCAAAGCGGCCATTCAGTCGCATAGCGTCTTGCACCATCTTGTGGTTTATTCCGGTATTACATGTCATATGTATATCTCCATTGCTGCTATTTTCCTGCATCATGTTCAGCCCCATCTTGTGGATTTCTCAAGTTTTACACCACATACTTAGTTGGAACTTTTCATTAAGTGGGGCCATGTTCTGATGGTGGGCAATTTGAGCTTCTACATATGGTGTCGAGTTTGAAACATATATTCTAACACCACTAGTGCTCACACTCTTAATTTTTAGCACATACAGTTCTCTCATCACCCAAATTTATGACTAAAAGTCAATCCATCTCCTGGAATTACTCCCCCAGCCTCATTAACCTCTCTTCTCATCTCATATCAATTTATACAGTGGATAAGTGGTCTTCACATACTCTTGTTTCACCCTCTCCTCCCTTTCCTCATACATCACCTCAGCATGCCTGATCACCTCCTGCTCTAATACCTCCTTTAGTTACCTTATCATCTATCTCGCTCCCCATTAGAGGAACGATGTGAAGCTAAATTCCGTATTTAAGCCATGGGGGGTCAGTGTCCCTAGCTGGTAGATCCACCTCGTTTCACTTTGTCTGAGCTTTTTATCTAGGTCTCCACCTCTAGATGGTATCTCCATCCTATAGATTCCCTTAAACTTTAGAAGCTCCGGGTTTCCACCATGGAATATGTGAAAATGTACTCCAACTGGTGACTTATCATAGTTGTCTTTACTTCTGATCACTGACATGTGTTTCTGGATCCGCTTCTTTAGTTCATTCGTTGTTTTTCCCACATACAATAGCCCACATGGGCATTCCAACACATATACGACGAATTTCGTCTCGCAATTAATAAATCTCATAATGTCGTACACCCGGCTGCTCCGAGCATTTCTAAACGTCGTTGATCGATCTACCAATCCACATACGTTGCATTTCCCACATGCATACATGCCCCTTGGTTGTATGTGGGGTCCCAACCATGAACTTTTAGTTTTAATTAGGGATGGATTGTATTCAGACTTGGTAAGAATATCCTTGAGGTTTAGGGCCCTCCTTGCGGTTAGCTGTGGTCGTTCCCCCACGATCTCTCGTATCGTGGGGTCTAGTTGCAGGATATGCCAATTCTTGGCCAATGTTCGTCTCAATTGCGACCAATGTGACCCATATTTAGTCACAATCCGCACTGGTCCTTGCTCTTTCTTATTAACCTGCACTTTTTTATTTAATAATTCCGACCTTTCTGTCCTCTCCGCTCTTACTCTTACTCATGTGAACCCAGGCGTCAATAAGGGATTGTAATATTATATCCCATTGGTAAATAACACTGCATGTTATTTAAAGGTATCTGAGTGAGTTTTAATAGTTTTGAGTTCTGGTAAATATGGCGTATGCTATTACTGATGCCCTTGTAGAGGATATGGCTGATGCCTTTAGGGAATGTGCAGATGCTGCAGCTGATGAGGAGGGTACAAGTGCTGCTAACAAAAATTGGAGGAGGGTGTTTAGAAGCCATAGACGGCTGACATTGAAATTACTAAGAAAGAAGTGGACGGTTGCCACTCTCGACTCTTATATTGATAAAAAAGTCATTCCATGGGGAATTCGAGAGAAAGTACGACCATCTGGCCAATTAATTAATGAACGATTTATTACAAAGTGGAAAGCAGGTTGTATCAGGAGAGGAATTGAGATTATGGAAATGATGGTAGAGGAAGAAAAGTTACAAATGGATGAGCTGGAGGAGGATATTGTGCAAAGTGTAATACTAATGGAGGAGTATAAAACCCATCCTGAATTTGAGAAGTTCAATGCCCAATTAAAGAAAGAAGTGGAGAATAGTCAGATAAAGATCAAAAATATCAAAAGGAAAAAGTTTTTGAAAGATATTGAGGACTGGAATGGTGGGGAATATTTTGAGTGTAAACCGAATTTCCCTAGAACCAGGTATGGATCTGAGTCACAGAGGTCAGAGGATGATAAAACGGTGGGTAGTGGTTCCCCTAGCTCTGAAAGATCAGTGAATTTTTTAGAAGAAAGCCAGGACGAGGAAACAGAGGGAGAAGAGGTAGAAAGAAAAACTATAAAGAGAAAAAAGTACAAGAGAAAGCTCAAAAAGCCTCAGGGAAAGATATCATTATCTCCCACCAAAACGAGTCAGGCAGTAAACAAACCAATCCTAAAGAAGAGGGAAACACTACCAAGACAGGTGAAGAATCAGGGGCGACAGTAGAGTGTAGTCTAGATTCGGGGATGGCAACAGCCCAAATTGATAATGATAAAAATGTGATTAATTTGTCTAATTTCCAGCTGCAGCCTGCACACCTGAATTTATTGAATAGGGGGCTATCATTCTGCCCGTTCAGTCATGGTGACCAATTTGAAGTGTATAAGGACATCCAACTCTTTTTGAGAAAAGTAAATTTGAAATGTATATATCAGGGACAGAGAAATCCAAATAAAAAGCCCCATCAGAAGGAAGAAAGCGAGAATGGAGATGAGGTTATGTTTGATTTAAAGGACAGAAAAACCTTGATTGATCTCGGGGCACTGAGGGATGAAGGGATCCTTGACACGAGTGGGTGTGAGGATAACATTGTGTACACTGATGTACGGAAAAAATCAACTTTCTTCCCACCTACCAGCTTGAACAGACATTTGAGAGTCTTCAATGAGGCAATAGAACGAGATTTAGCTAGAATCAATTGGAGACCTCCCTCACGGGACAACATACCCAGAGATGAACGTACGGCGATTGACGAGCTACGCCGGGGTGAGGGTTTTGTTCTTAAACCCAGCGACAAAGGTGGAAATGTTGTCCTGTGGGAGGAGGAAAAATATGTGAATGAAGCGTTAAGACAGTTACAGGACGATCAGGTTTACCTGAAGTTAAGTAATAATCCGTTTCCAGATATTGTGAAAAAGGTAAATGAGATGTTGGATGAGGGGGCATTGACGGGGGCAATTAGTGCAGATGAATATGCATTTATGAAAATTGAACATTATACAACCCCAGTGTTATATCTAACCCCGAAAATTCATAAGAACAGTACAGTTCCCCCGGGTAGACCAATAGTATCGGCCATAGGGGGTCCTCTTGAACACTGTTCAATTTTTGTGGACAAGTGTTTGAAGGACCTGGTGGCGGAACTTCCATCATACGCCAAGGACACGGGTGATGTGATCAGATTGATAGATGGGTTTAAAATACAGGAGTCTGACCTGATGGTGGGGATAGATGTTGAAGGGCTATATACATCCATACCTCATGACGTGGGAATTGCTGCGGTTGAATACTTCATGAGAGAGGTGGGAGGAATGCCACTCTTGAGGACCCAGTTCGTTGTAGAACTGTTGGAGTTTATTCTCCAATACAACTGCTTCAGGTTCGCTAGGAACTACTACCGCCGGATCAGGGGCACGTCAATGGGGGCGGCGTGTGCCCCGGCCTATGCCTGCCTGCACTTGGGCTTTTGGGAGCGCAGTGAGGTTTATAGGCATGGGGGGTTCGGGGCCCACGCCGCCCTCTGGATTCGTTTTATCGATGACGTGCTCCTGGTCTGGCGTGGACAATTGTGGGAACTCACTTCCTTCCTAGACGAACTAAATAGAAATAATAGAAATATTCGATTGACATTTGACATTGATGGGAATAAGATTACTTTTCTGGATCTAACAATTGAAAAATGTGGTGACACCCTCATTACCAAAACATACAGAAAACCCACAGCGGGCAACACACTGCTCCATGCGGGTAGTTTCCATCCTCCATCACTAATTAAGGGGATCCCAGTGGGACAAATGCTGCGGGCAAGACGAAATTGTACACTTGACTCAGACCTGCAGAGTGAACTTGATGTCACTGAAAGGAGGTTTGTTGATAGGAGTTATGACTTGAAGACAATAAGGGAGGCAAGAGTAAGAGCGGAGAGGACAGAAAGGTCGGAATTATTAAATAAAAAAGTGCAGGTTAATAAGAAAGAGCAAGGACCAGTGCGGATTGTGACTAAATATGGGTCACATTGGTCGCAATTGAGACGAACATTGGCCAAGAATTGGCATATCCTGCAACTAGACCCCACGATACGAGAGATCGTGGGGGAACGACCACAGCTAACCGCAAGGAGGGCCCTAAACCTCAAGGATATTCTTACCAAGTCTGAATACAATCCATCCCTAATTAAAACTAAAAGTTCATGGTTGGGACCCCACATACAACCAAGGGGCATGTATGCATGTGGGAAATGCAACGTATGTGGATTGGTAGATCGATCAACGACGTTTAGAAATGCTCGGAGCAGCCGGGTGTACGACATTATGAGATTTATTAATTGCGAGACGAAATTCGTCGTATATGTGTTGGAATGCCCATGTGGGCTATTGTATGTGGGAAAAACAACGAATGAACTAAAGAAGCGGATCCAGAAACACATGTCAGTGATCAGAAGTAAAGACAACTATGATAAGTCACCAGTTGGAGTACATTTTCACATATTCCATGGTGGAAACCCGGAGCTTCTAAAGTTTAAGGGAATCTATAGGATGGAGATACCATCTAGAGGTGGAGACCTAGATAAAAAGCTCAGACAAAGTGAAACGAGGTGGATCTACCAGCTAGGGACACTGACCCCCCATGGCTTAAATACGGAATTTAGCTTCACATCGTTCCTCTAATGGGGAGCGAGATAGATGATAAGGTAACTAAAGGAGGTATTAGAGCAGGAGGTGATCAGGCATGCTGAGGTGATGTATGAGGAAAGGGAGGAGAGGGTGAAACAAGAGTATGTGAAGACCACTTATCCACTGTATAAATTGATATGAGATGAGAAGAGAGGTTAATGAGGCTGGGGGAGTAATTCCAGGAGATGGATTGACTTTTAGTCATAAATTTGGGTGATGAGAGAACTGTATGTGCTAAAAATTAAGAGTGTGAGCACTAGTGGTGTTAGAATATATGTTTCAAACTCGACACCATATGTAGAAGCTCAAATTGCCCACCATCAGAACATGGCCCCACTTAATGAAAAGTTCCAACTAAGTATGTGGTGTAAAACTTGAGAAATCCACAAGATGGGGCTGAACATGATGCAGGAAAATAGCAGCAATGGAGATATACATATGACATGTAATACCGGAATAAACCACAAGATGGTGCAAGACGCTATGCGACTGAATGGCCGCTTTGAAGCTATACATGCATATGAAACTGCAGTTTGTAAAAGAACCACAAGATGGAGTAAAGTTGAATCAATGCCAGAGCACACGCAATAAAGACCGGAACTCTAAGCTGCCTCCGTAGATCACATGATTAAGGCCGGAAGCGGCCGATACGCGTGGTGAGGAGGCCCACGCTGCGACATAGCACATGCCAGACTATCCTCCCCGCAGAAGCCTCCATGGTAGACCGGCGCCGGACAGATTGTGGGGCTGTTTACAAGAGGGGATGAGAGACTGACCAGATTACGGCTGTGAGCTAATGCTGGCATACACACACCAGGAAACCACAACCTGGGGAGACCACACAGGCAGCACTATCCCTGGGACTGTATATGGGATGAAGGCTGTATGAATGCTCTGCAAGGGAACAGAACCTGATGGCTGAAAATCGTATGATGGAGTGGTGAGAGCCTCTGTTGAGGCAGACAGCTTTATTGCGAATTGTAATAACTGCTATACTGTTGCGGAACAAGGAATGCAATAGAAGCGTGTATTGATATCATTAATATGACTAACTGCAGACAGCTTTGCTACTAACACTAATGACTGCTATACTGCTGCTGAACAGGAATTGCAATAGAAGCGGACTTTTTGAAATTACCATCATGAATGAGAGCCATAGTACTATCGAACAGGAACTGTAATAGAAGTGTAACTTATACCCCTTTAGAGCTGCAAGACCAAATCCCCACTCAGCTGGGGGAAACCCAGGTTTCTAGTTGGGAGAAGTGCAATAGTATATAGAATAGGACTGTGCGTGATGGGATCCCGTGTGTGATAGAGGTGTGTTGGTGCTGAGTGCATGTGCCCAGCCGGCTGTGCTATAGATCAATAGCAGCGTGTTTTATGATTTTAATTGATACACGAAGTGACATGCAGAGTGTGCTATACCATTATTAATAAAGTTTTGTAAAAGTGACATTGAAGCAGAGGTGGAACTATTTTCTTTGGCTGAATAACATATGTATGTTTATAATACTTTAATAAATACTAGTGTGAAAAAAAACAATGACAGGCTACAGAAATGGAGCTGCAGGAAAAAGTGAGAGCCACGAGGAAGTATAACCACCAAGGACTGCACTAATCATAAATACCAGAAGACGGTAAATCACCCAAAAAAGCATACACTAATTTGCTTTAGAGGGAGAGAAATTTACTCATACATTTTCCTCTTGTCATTGTTTCATCTTCTATAAATACTATATACAAAAATAACATAACAAGAAATATATTCATAATGACTTAAAGGGTTTTTTCACACTAGGGCACTGCAGTGCGGTAAATTTATCGCATCACGCCATCCGGCAACAAGAATGTATGGGGGAGTTTACACTCCCCACACTGCGGTGCGCTGCTCCGGAGGAGCTCCATCTAACGCAAGCACATACCTACGTTTCTGGGCGGCTCCTAAAGTGATCTGCGTCGGACCAGAAGTCATGTAGATCTATGGTCGTGCACCTGAAAAAACCTGCCTAAAGACTAAGACAAGTGAAATGCACAAATAATAGACAATAAAGCAAGTCAAAATGACAAATCCATAGCGATGAACCTAAATCAAGAGTAACTAAAGACACCAAAGAGAGATAACCAATGCCCTTGTGAGCTTACTATCTAAAGGAATATGCAAATTACCTAAAAATATCTCCAGATGGCAAAACACATGCCCACATAAGCGGTTATAACAACATCTAATACTTATTGTTTCTGGAGAAAGCATTAAAATCACATGGAATATTAGTCAAAAGATACAAAATTATTCCTGCACTTACACATATGCAACATGTGGTTGCTGTATATTTTATAATATGCAATGGTTATACCTCGCTTTGTTACTTTAGTTCTCTCATACTGATATACCAGACTGGATTCAAAGATACTTTTTTCTGCATCTGTCTGAATATCATATGTATGTTTATAATACTTTAATAAATACTAGTTGAAAAAAAAAATAACAGGCTACAGAAATGGAGCTGCAGGAAAAAGTGAGAGCCACGAGGAAGTATAACCACCAAGGACTGCACTAATCGTAAATACCAGAAGACGGTAAATCACCCAAAAAAGCATACACTAATTTGCTTTAGAGGGAGAAAACTTTACTCATACATTTTCCTCTTGTCATTGTTTCATCTTCTATAAATACTATATACAAAAATAACATAACAAGAAATGTATCGCATCACACCATCCGGCAAGAAGAATGTATAGGGGAGTTTACACTCCCCACACTGCGGTGCGCTGCTCCGGAAGAGCTCCATCTAACGCAAGCGCATACCTACGTTGCTAGGCGGCTCCTGCAGTGATCTGCGTCAGACCGGAAGTCATGTAGGTCTATAGTCGTGCGCCTGACAAAACCTGCCTAAAGACTAAGACAAGTGAAATGCACAAATAATAGACAATAAAGCAAGTCAAAATGACAAATCCATAGCGATGAACCAAAATCAAGAGTAACTAAAGACACCAAAGAGAGATAACCAATGCCCTTGTGAGCTTACTATCTAAAGGAATATGCATCTTTTGCAGGTTTCACTATTTCTATGTAAAAGAGAAGTATGAATGGTAAACAAATACAAATGTATGGAATGGTTAAATTCCAAAAATTTAGTCTTTTGAAAACTGGTTGAAAAAACTATCAGTTTTTTTAAAACCAACTCTTGCGGCTTTATTTTTAACTTCTTTATGTTCAAAATTCCCTTTCACATGCACGACCTCCTCCTTTTCCCCTCAATAGCCGTGCCACACCTCACCAGATTGCTAGATTCTATGATTACCTTACAGCAACCCAAAATGGAAAAAAATAACCTAAAAATATCTCCAGATGGCAAAACAAATGCCCACATAAGCGGTTATAACAACATCTAATACTTATTGTTTCTGGAGAAAGCATTAAAATCACATGGAATATTAGTCAAAAGATAGAAAATTATTCCTGCACTTACACATATGAAACATGTGATTGCTGTATATTTTATAATATGCAATGGTTGTACCTCTCTTTGTTACTTTAGTTCTCTCATACTGATATACCAGACTGCAAAGATACTTTTTTCTGCATCTGTTTGAATAACATATGTATGTTTATAATACTTTAATAAATACTAGTGTGAAAAAAAACAATGACAGGCTACAGAAATGGAGCTGCAGGAAAAAGTGAGAGCCACGAGGAAGTATAACCACCAAGGACTGCACTAATCGTAAATACCAGAAGACGGTAAATCACCCAAAAAAGCATACACTAATTTGCTTTAGAGGGAGAGAAATTTACTCATACATGTTCCTCTTGTCATTGTTTCATCTTCTATAAATACTATATACAAAAATAACATAACAAGAAATATATTCATAATGACTTAAAGGGTTTTTTCACACTAGGGCGCTGCAGTGCGGTAAATTTATCGCATCACGCCATCCGGCAACAAGAATGTATGGGGGAGTTTACACTCCCCACACTGCGGTGCGCTGCTCTGGAAGAGCTACATCTAACGCAAGCGCATACCTACGTTTCTGGGCGGCTCCTAAAGTGATCTGCGTCAGACCGGAAGTCATGTAGGTCTATGGTCGTGCACCTGAAAAAACCTGCCTAAAGACTAAGACAAGTGAAATGCACAAATAATAGACAATAAAACAAGTCAAAATGACAAATCCATAGCGATGAACCAAAATCAAGAGTAAATAAAGACAGCAAAGAGAGATAACCAATGCCCTTGTGAGCTTACTATCTAAAGGAATATGCAAATTACCTAAAAATATCTCCAGATGGCAAAACACATGCCCACATAAGCGGTTATAACAACATCTAATACTTATTGTTTCTGGAGAAAGCATTAAAATCACATGGAATATTAGTCAAAAGATACAAAATTATTCCTGCACTTACACATATGTAACATGTGATTGCTGTATATTTTATAATATGCAATGGTTATACCTCTCTTTGTTACTTTAGTTCTCTCATACTGATATACTAGACTGCAAAGATACTTTTTTCTGCATCTGTTTGAATAACATATGTATGTTTATAATACTTTATTAAATACTAGTGTGAAAAAAAAAACAATGACAGGCTACAGAAATGGATCTGCAGGAAAAAGTAAGAGCCACAAGGAAGTATAACCACCTAGGACTGCACTAATCGTAAATACCAGAGGACAGTAAATCACCCAAAAAAGCATACACTAATTTGCTTTAGAGGGAGAGAACTTTACTCATACATTTTCCTCTTGTCATTGTTTCATCTTCTATAAATACTATATACAAAAATAACATAACAAGAAATATATTCATAATGACTTAAAGGGTTTTTTCACACTAGGGCGCTGCAGTGCGGTAAATTTATCGCATCACGCCATCCGGCAACAAGAATGTATGGGGGAGTTTACACTCCCCACACTGCGGTGCGCTGCTCTGGAAGAGCTCCATCTAACGCAAGCGCATACCTACGTTTCTGGGCGGCTCCTAAAGTGATCTGCGTCAGACCGGAAGTCATGTAGGTCTATGGTCGTGCACCTGAAAAAACCTGCCTAAAGACTAAGACAAGTGAAATGCACAAATAATAGACAATAAAACAAGTCAAAATGACAAATCCATAGCGATGAACCAAAATCAAGAGTAAATAAAGACAGCAAAGAGAGATAACCAATGCCCTTGTGAGCTTACTATCCAAAGGAATATGCAAATTACCTAAAAATATCTCCAGATGGCAAAACACATGCCCACATAAGCGGTTATAACAACATCTAATACTTATTGTTTCTGGAGAAAGCATTAAAATCGCATGGAATATTAGTCAAAAGATACAAAATTATTCCTGCACTTACACATATGTAACATGTGGTTGCTGTATATTTTATAATATGCAATGGTTATACCTCGCTTTGTTACTTTAGTTCTCTCATACTGATATACCAGACTGGATTCAAAGATACTTTTTTCTGCATCTGTCTGAATATCATATGTATGTTTATAATACTTTAATAAATACTAGTTGAAAAAAAAAATAACAGGCTACAGAAATGGAGCTGCAGGAAAAAGTGAGAGCCACGAGGAAGTATAACCACCAAGGACTGCACTAATCGTAAATACCAGAAGACGGTAAATCACCCAAAAAAGCATACACTAATTTGCTTTAGAGGGAGAAAACTTTACTCATACATTTTCCTCTTGTCATTGTTTCATCTTCTATAAATACTATATACAAAAATAACATAACAAGAAATGTATCGCATCACACCATCCGGCAAGAAGAATGTATAGGGGAGTTTACACTCCCCACACTGCGGTGCGCTGCTCCGGAAGAGCTCCATCTAACGCAAGCGCATACCTACGTTGCTAGGCGGCTCCTGCAGTGATCTGCGTCAGACCGGAAGTCATGTAGGTCTATAGTCGTGCGCCTGACAAAACCTGCCTAAAGACTAAGACAAGTGAAATGCACAAATAATAGACAATAAAGCAAGTCAAAATGACAAATCCATAGCGATGAACCAAAATCAAGAGTAACTAAAGACACCAAAGAGAGATAACCAATGCCCTTGTGAGCTTACTATCTAAAGGAATATGCATCTTTTGCAGGTTTCACTATTTCTATGTAAAAGAGAAGTATGAATGGTAAACAAATACAAATGTATGGAATGGTTAAATTCCAAAAATTTAGTCTTTTGAAAATTGGTTGAAAAAACTATCAGTTTTTTTAAAACCAACTCTTGCGGCTTTATTTTTAACTTCTTTATGTTCAAAATTCCCTTTCACATGCACGACCTCCTCCTTTTCCCCTTAATAGCCGTGCCACACCTCACCAGATTGCTAGATTCTATGATTACCTTACAGCAACCCAAAATGGAAAAAAATAACCTAAAAATATCTCCAGATGGCAAAACAAATGCCCACATAAGCGGTTATAACAACATCTAATACTTATTGTTTCTGGAGAAAGCATTAAAATCACATGGAATATTAGTCAAAAGATAGAAAATTATTCCTGCACTTACACATATGAAACATGTGATTGCTGTATATTTTATAATATGCAATGGTTGTACCTCTCTTTGTTACTTTAGTTCTCTCATACTGATATACCAGACTGCAAAGATACTTTTTTTCTGCATCTGTTTGAATAACATATGTATGTTTATAATACTTTAATAAATACTAGTGTGAAAAAAAACAATGACAGGCTACAGAAATGGAGCTGCAGGAAAAAGTGAGAGCCACGAGGAAGTATAACCACCAAGGACTGCACTAATCGTAAATACCAGAAGACGGTAAATTACCCAAAAAAGCATACACTAATTTGCTTTAGAGGGAGAGAAATTTACTCATACATTTTCCTCTTGTCATTGTTTCATCTTCTATAAATACTATATACAAAAATAACATAACAACAAATATATTCATAATGACTTAAAGGGTTTTTTCACACTAGGGCGCTGCAGTGCGGTAAATTTATTGCATCACGCCATCCGGCAACAAGAATGTATGGGGGAGTTTACACTCCCCACACTGCGGTGCGCTGCTCCGGAAGAGCTCCATCTAACGCAAGCGCATACCTACGTTTCTGGGCGGCTCCTAAAGTGATCTGCGTCGGACCAGAAGTCATGTAGGTCTATGGTCGTGCGCCTGAAAAAACCTGCCTAAAGACTAAGACAAGTGAAATGCACAAATAATAGACAATAAAACAAGTCAAAATGACAAATCCATAGCGATGAACCAAAATCAAGAGTAACTAAAGACACCAAAGAGAGATAACCAATGCCCTTGTGAGCTTACTATCTAAAGGAATATGCAAATTACCTAAAAATATCTCCAGATGGCAAAACACATGCCCACATAAGCGGTTATAACAACATCTAATACTTATTGTTTCTGGAGAAAGCATTAAAATCACATGGAATATTAGTCAAAAGATACAAAATTATTCCTGTACTTACACATATGAAAAATGTGATTGCTGTATATTTTATAATATGCAATGGTTGTACCTCTCTTTGTTACTTTAGTTCTCTCATACTGATATACCAGACTGGATTCAAAGATACTTTTTTCTGCATCTGTTTGAATAACATATGTATGTTTATAATACTTTAATAAATACTAGTGTGAAAAAAAACAATGACAGGCTACAGAAATGGAGCTGCAGGAAAAAGTGAGAGCCACGAGGAAGTATAACCACCAAGGACTGCACTAATCATAAATACCAGAAGACGGTAAATCACCCAAAAAAGCATACACTAATTTGCTTTAGAGGGAGAGAAATTTACTCATACATTTTCCTCTTGTCATTGTTTCATCTTCTATAAATACTATATACAAAAATAACATAACAAGAAATATATTCATAATGACTTAAAGGGTTTTTTCACACTAGGGCACTGCAGTGCGGTAAATTTATCGCATCACGCCATCCGGCAACAAGAATGTATGGGGGAGTTTACACTCCCCACACTGCGGTGCGCTGCTCCGGAGGAGCTCCATCTAACGCAAGCACATACCTACGTTTCTGGGCGGCTCCTAAAGTGATCTGCGTCGGACCAGAAGTCATGTAGATCTATGGTCGTGCACCTGAAAAAACCTGCCTAAAGACTAAGACAAGTGAAATGCACAAATAATAGACAATAAAGCAAGTCAAAATGACAAATCCATAGCGATGAACCTAAATCAAGAGTAACTAAAGACACCAAAGAGAGATAACCAATGCCCTTGTGAGCTTACTATCTAAAGGAATATGCAAATTACCTAAAAATATCTCCAGATGGCAAAACAAATGCCCACATAAGCGGTTATAACAACATCTAATACTTATTGTTTCTGGAGAAAGCAATAAAATCACATGGAATATTAGTCAAAAGATACAAAATTATTCCTGCACTTACACATATGTAACATGTGGTTGCTGTATATTTTATAATATGCAATGGTTATACCTCGCTTTGTTACTTTAGTTCTCTCATACTGATATACTAGACTGGATTCAAAGATACTTTTTTCTGCATCTGTTTGAATAACATATGTATGTTTATAATACTTTAATAAATACTAGTGTGAAAAAAACAATGACAGGCTACAGAAATGGAGCTGGAGGAAAAAGTGAGAGCCACGAGGAAGTATAACCACCAAGGACTGCACTAATCGTAAATACCAGAAGACGGTAAATCACCCAAAAAAGCATACACTAATTTGCTTTAGAGGGAGAAAACTTTACTCATACATTTTCCTCTTGTCATTGTTTCATCTTCTATAAATACTATATACAAAAATAACATAACAAGAAATATATTCATAATGACTTTAAGGGTTTTTTCACACTAGGGCGCTGCAGTGCGGTAAATTTATCGCGTCACGCCATCCGGCAACAAGAATGTATGGGGGAGTTTACACTCCCCACACTGCGGTGCGCTGCGCCGAAAGAGCTCCACCTAACGCAAGCGCATACCTACGTTTCTGGGCGGCTCCTGCAGTGATCTGCGCCGGACCGGAAGTCATGTAGGTCTATGGTCGTGCGCCTGAAAAAACCTGCCTAAAGACTAAGACAAGTGAAATGCACAAATAATAGACAATAAAACAAGTCAAAATGACAAATCCATAGCGATGAACCAAAATCAAGAGTAAATAAAGACACCAAAGAGAGATAACCAATGCCCTTGTGAACTTACTATCAAAAGGAATATGCAAATTACCTAAAAATATCTCCAGATGGCAAAACAAATGCCCACATAAGCGGTTATAACAACATCTAATACTTATTGTTTCTGGAGAAAGCATTAAAATCACATGGAATATTAGTCAAAAGATACAAAATTATTCCTGCACTTACACATATGAAACATGTGGTTGCTGTATATTTTATAATATGCAATGGCTATACCTCGCTTTGTTACTTTAGTTCTCTCATACTGATATACCAGACTGGATTCAAAGATACTTTTTTCTGCATCTTTCTGAATATCATATGTATGTTTATAATACTTTAATAAATACTAGTTGAAAAAAAAAATGACAGGCTACAGAAATGGAGCTGCAGGAAAAAGTGAGAGCCACAAGGAAGTATAACCACCAAGGACTGCACTAATCGTAAATACCAGAAGACGGTAAATCACCCAAAAAAGCATACACTAATTTGCTTTAGAGGGAAAGAACTTTACTCATAGATTTTCCTCTTGTCATTGTTTCATCTTCTATAAATACTATATACAAAAATAACATAACAAGAAATGTATCGCATCACACCATCCGGCAAGAAGAATGTATAGGGGAGTTTACACTCCCCACACTGTGGTGCGCTGCTCCGGAAGAGCTCCATCTAACGCAAGCGCATACCTACGTTTCTGGGCGGCTCCTGCAGTGATCTGCGTCAGACCGGAAGGTCTATGGTCGTGCTCCTGAAAAAACCTGCCTAAAGACTAAGACAAGTGAAATGCACAAATAATAGACAATAAAGCAAGTCAAAATGACAAATCCATAGCGATGAACCAAAATCAAGAGTAACTAAAGACACCAAAGAGAGATAACCAATGCCCTTGTGAGCTTACTATCTAAAGGAATATGCATCTTTTGCAGGTTTCACTATTTCTATGTGAAAGAGAAGTATGAATGGTAAACAAATAAAAATGTATGGAATGGTTAAATTCCAAAAATTTAGTCTTTTGAAAACTGGTTGAAAAAACTATCAGTTTTTTTAAAACCAACTCTTGCGGCTTTATTTCTACTTCTTTACGTTCAAAATTCCCTTTCACATGCACGACCTCCTCCTTTTCCCCTCAATAGCCGTGCCACACCTAACCAGATTGCTAGATTCTATGATTACCTTACAGCAACCCAAAATGGAAGAAAAATAACCTAAAAATATCTCCAGATGGCAAAAAAATGCCCACATAAGCGGTTATAACAACATCTAATACTTATTGTTTATGGAGAAAGCATTAAAATCACATGGAATATTAGTCAAAAGATACAAAATTATTCCTGCACTTACACATATGTAACATGTGGTTGCTGTATATTTTATAATATGCAATGGTTATACCTCGCTTTGTTACTTTAGTTCTCTCATACTGATATACCAGACTGGATTCAAAGATACTTTTTTCTGCATCTGTCTGAATATCATATGTATGTTTATAATACTTTAATAAATACTAGTTGAAAAAAAACAATGACAGGCTACAGAAATGGAGCTGCAGGAAAAAGTGAGAGCCACGAGGAAGTATAACCACCAAGGACTGCACTAATCGTAAATACCAGAAGACGGTAAATCACCCAAAAAAGCATACACTAATTTGCTTTAGAGGGAGAAAACTTTACTCATACATTTTCCTCTTGTCATTGTTTCATCTTCTATAAATACTATATACAAAAATAACATAACAAGAAATGTATCGCATCACACCATCCGGCAAGAAGAATGTATAGGGGAGTTTACACTCCCCACATTGCGGTGCGGTGCTCCGGAAGAGCTCCATCTAACGCAAGCGCATACCTACGTTTCTGGGCGGCTCCTGCAGTGATCTGCGTCAGACCGGAAGTCATGTAGGTCTATAGTCGTGCGCCTGAAAAAACCTGCCTAAAGACTAAGACAAGTGAAATGCACAAATAATAGACAATAAAGCAAGTCAAAATGCCAAATCCATAGCGATGAACCAAAATCAAGAGTAACTAAAGACACCAAAAAGAGATAACCAATGCCCTTGTGAGCTTACTATCTAAAGGAATATGCATCTTTTGCAGGTTTCACTATTTCTATGTGAAAGAGAAGTATGAATGGTAAACAAATAAAAATGTATGGAATGGTTAAATTCCAAAAATGTAGTATTTTGAAAACTGGTTGAAAAAACTATCAGTTTTTTTAAAACCAACTCTTGCGGCTTTATTTCTACTTCTTTACGTTCAAAATTCCCTTTCACATGCACGACCTCCTCCTTTTCCCCTCAATAGCCGTGCCACACCTCACCAGATTGCTAGATTCTATGATTACCTTACAGCAACCCAAAATGGAAAAAAAATAACCTAAAAATATCTCCAGATGGCAAAAAAATGCCCACATAAGCGGTTATAACAACATCTAATACTTATTGTATATGGAGAAAGCATTAAAATCACATGGAATATTAGTCAAAAGATACAAAATTATTCCTGCACTTACACATATGTAACATGTGGTTGCTGTATATTTTATAATATGCAATGGTTATACCTCTCTTTGTTACTTTAGTTCTCTCATACTGATATACCAGACTGGATTCAAAGATACTTTTTTCTGCATCTGTCTGAAAATCATATGTATGTTTATAATACTTTAATAAATACTAGTGTGAAAAAAAACAATGACAGGCTACAGAAATGGAGCTGCAGGAAAAAGTGAGAACCACGAGGAAGTATAACCACCAAGGACTGCACTAATCGTAAATACCAGAAGACGGTAAATCACCCAAAAAAGCATACACTAATTTGCTTTAGAGGGAGAGAACTTTACTCATACATTTTCCTCTTGTCATTGTTTCATCTTCTATAAATACTATATACAAAAATAACATAACAAGAAATATATTCATAATGACTTAAAGGGTTTTTTCACACTAGGGCGCTGCAGTGCCGTAAATTTATCGCGTCACGCCATCCGGCAACAAGAATGTATGGGGGAGTTTACACTCCCCACACTGCGGTGCGCTGCTCCGGAAGAGCTTCATCTAACGCAAGCGCATACTTACGTTTCTGGGTGGCTCCTGCAGTGATCTGCGCCGGACTGGAAGTCATGTAGGTCTATGGTCATGCGCCTGAAAAAACCTGCCTAAAGACTAAGACAATTGAAATGCACAAATAATAGACAATGAAACAAGTCAAAATGACAAATCCATAGCGATGAACCAAAATCAAGAGTAACTAAAGACACTAAAGAGAGATAACCAATGCCCTTGTGAGCTTACTATCTAAAGGAATATGCAAATTACCTAAAAATATCTCCAGAAGGCAAAACATATGCCCTTATAAGCGGTTATAACAACATCTAATACTTATTGTTTCTGGAGAAAGCATTAAAATCACATGGAATATTAGTCAAAAGATACAAAATTATTCCTGCACTTACACATATGAAACATGTTGTTTCTGAATATTTTATAATATGCAATGGTTATACCTCTCTTTGTTACTTTAGTTCTCTCATACTGATATACCAGACTGGATTCAAAGATACTTTTTTCTGCATCTGTTTGAATAACATATGTATGTTTATAATACTTTAATAAATACTAGTGTGAAAAAAACAATGACAGGCTACAGAAATGGAGCTGCAGGAAAAAGTGAGAGCCACGAGGAAGTATAACCACCAAGGACTGCACTAATCGTAAATACCAGAAGACGGTAAATCACCCAAAAAAGCATACACTAATTTGCTTTAAAGGGAGAAAACTTTACTCATACATTTTCCTGTTATCATTGTTTCATCTTCTATAAATACTATATACAAAAATAACATAACAAGAAATGTATCGCATCACACCATCCGGCAAGAAGAATGTATAGGGGAGTTTACACTCCCCACACTGCGGTGCGCTGCTCCGGAAGAGCTCCATCTAACGCAAGCGCATACCTACGTTTCTGGGCGGCTCCTGCAGTGATCTGCGTCAGACCGGAAGTCATGTAGGTCTATAGTCGTGCGCCTGAAAAAACCTGCCTAAAGACTAAGACAAGTGAAATGCACAAATAATAGACAATAAAGCAAGTCAAAATGACAAATCCATAGCGATGAACCAAAATCAAGAGTAACTAAAGACACCAAAGAGAGATAACCAATGCCCTTGTGAGCTTACTATCTAAAGGAATATGCATCTTTTGCAGGTTTCACTATTTCAATGTGAAAGAGAAGTATGAATGGTAAATAAAAATGTATGGAATGGTTAAATTCCAAAAATTTAGTCTTTTGAAAACAGGTTGAAAAAACTATCAGTTTTTTTAAAACCAACTCTTGCGGCTTTATTTTTAACTTCTTTACGTTCAAAATTCCCTTTCACATGCACGACCTCCTCCTTTTCCCCTCAATAGCCGTGCCACACCTCACCAGATTGCTAGATTCTGTGATTACCTTACAGCAACCCAAAATGGAAAAAAAATAACCTAAAAATATCTCCAGATGGCAAAAAAATGCCCACATAAGCGGTTATAACAACATCTAATACTTATTGTTTATGGAGAAAGCATTAAAATCACATGGAATATTAGTCAAAAGATACAAAATTATTCCTGCATTTACACATATGAAACATGTGGTTGCTGTATATTTTATAATATGCAATGGTTATACCTCGCTTTGTTGCTTTAGTTCTCTCATACTGATATACCAGACTGGATTCAAAGATACTTTTTTCTGCATCTGTTTGAATAACATATGTATGTTTATAATGCTTTAATAAATACTAGTGTGAAAAAAAACAATGACAGGCTACAGAAATGGAGCTGCAGGAAAAAGTGAGAGCCACGAGGAAGTATAACCACCAAGGACTGCACTAATCGTAAATACCAGAAGACGGTAAATCACCCAAGAAAGCATACACTCAATTGCTTTAGAGGGAGAGAACGTTACTCATACATTTTCCTCTTGCCATTGTTTCATCTTCTATAAATACTATATACAAAAATAACCTAACAAGAAATATATTCATAATGACTTAAAGGGTTTTTTTCACACTAGGGCGCTGCAAGGCGGTAAATTTATCGCACCACGCCATCCGGCAACAAGAATGTATGGGGGAGTTTACACTCCCCACACTGCGGTGCGCTGCTCTGGAAGAGCTCCATCTAACGCAAGCGCATACCTACGTTTCTGGGCGGCTCCTAAAGTGATCTGCGTCAGACCGGAAGTCATGTAGGTCTATGGTCGTGCGCCTGAAAAAACCTGCCTAAAGACTAAGACAAGTGAAATGCACAAATAATAGACAATAAAACAAGTCAAAATGACAAATCCATAGCGATGAACCAAAATCAAGAGCTCCATCTAACGCAAGCGCATACCTACGTTTCTGGGCGGCTCCTGCAGTGATCTGCGTCAGACCGGAAGTCATGTAGGTCTATAGTCGTGCGCCTGAAAAAACCTGCCTAAAGACTAAGACAAGTGAAATGCACAAATAATAGACAATAAAGCAAGTCAAAATGACAAATCCATAGCGATGAACCAAAATCAAGAGTAACTAAAGACACCAAAGAGAGATAACCAATGCCCTTGTGAGCTTACTATCTAAAGGAATATGCATCTTTTGCAGGTTTCACTATTTCAATGTGAAAGAGAAGTATGAATGGTAAATAAAAATGTATGGAATGGTTAAATTCCAAAAATTTAGTCTTTTGAAAACTGGTTGAAAAAACTATCAGTTTTTTTAAAACCAACTCTTGCGGCTTTATTTCTACTTCTTTACGTTCAAAATTCCCTTTCACATGCACGACCTCCTCCTTTTCCCCTCAATAGCCGTGCCACACCTCACCAGATTGCTAGATTCTATGATTACCTTACAGCAACCCAAAATGGAAAAAAAAATAACCTAAAAATATCTCCAGATGGCAAAAAAATGCCCACATAAGCGGTTATAACAACATCTAATACTTATTGTTTATGGAGAAAGCATTAAAATAACATGGAATATTAGTCAAAAGATACAAAATTATTCCTGCACTTACACATATGAAACATGTGGTTGCTGTATATTTTATAATATGCAATGGTTATACCTCTCTTTGTTACTTTAGTTCTCTCATATTGATATACCAGACTGGGTTCAAAGATACTTTTTTCTGCATCTGTTTGAATAACATATGTATGTTTATAATGCTTTAATAAATACTAGTGTGAAAAAAAACAATGACAGGCTACAGAAATGGAGCTGCAGGAAAAAGTGAGAGCCACGAGGAAGTATAACCACCAAGGACTGCACTAATCGTAAATACCAGAAGACGGTAAATCACCCAAGAAAGCATACACTCAATTGCTTTAGAGGGAGAGAACTTTACTCATACATTTTCCTCTTGCCATTGTTTCATCTTCTATAAATACTATATACAAAAATATCCTAACAAGAAATATATTCATAATGACTTAAAGGGTTTTTTCACACTAGGGCGCTGCATGGCGGTAAATTTATCGCACCACGCCATCCGGCAACAAGAATGTATGGGGGAGTTTACACTCCCCACACTGCGGTGCGCTGCTCCGGAAGAGCTCCATCTAACGCAAGCGCATACCTACGTTTCTGGGCGGCTCCTAAAGTGATCTGTGTCGGACCAGAAGTCATGTAGGTCTATGGTCGTGCGCCTGAAAAAACCTGCCTAAAGACTAAGACAAGTGAAATGCACAAATAATAGACAATAAAACAAGTCAAAATGACAAATCCATAGCGATGAACCAAAATCAAGAGTAACTAAAGACACCAAAGAGAGATAACCAATGCCCTTGTGAGCTTACTATCTAGAGGAATATGCAAATTACCTAAAAATATCTCCAGATGGCAAAACAAATGCCCCCATAAGCGGTTATAACAACATCTAATGCTTATTGTTTCTGGAGAAAGCATTAAAATCACATGGAATATTAGTCAAAAGATACAAAATTATTCCTGCACTTACACATATGAAACATATGGTTGCTGTATATTTTATAATATGCAATGGTTATACCTCTCTTAATTACTTTAGTTCTCTCATACTGACATACCAGACTGAATTCAAATATACTTTTTTCTGCATGTGTTTGAATAACATATGTATGTTAATAATACTTTAATAAATACTAGTGTGAAAAAAAAATGAATGGCTACAGAAATGGAGCTGCAGGAAAAAGTGAGAGTCACGAGGAAGTATAACCACCAAGGACTGCACTAATCGTAAATACCAGAAAATGGTAAATCACCCAAAAAAAGCATACACTAATTTGCTTTAGAGGGAGAGATCTTTACTCATACATTTTCATCTTGTCATTGTTTCATCTTCTATAAATACTAGATACAAAAATAACAAAACAAGAAATGTATCGCATCACGCCATCCGGCAACAAGAATGTATAGGGGAGTTTACACTCCCCACACTGCGGTGCGCTGCTCCGGAAGAGCTCCATCTAACGCAAGCGCATACCTACGTTTCTGGGCAGCTCCTGCAGTGATCTGCGCCGGACCGGAAGTCATGTAGGTCTATGGTCGTGCGCCTGAAAAAACCTGCCTAAAGACTAAGACAAGTGAAATGCACAAATAATAGATAATAAAGCAAGTCAAAATGCCAAATCCATAGCGATGACCCAAAGACAAGAGTAACTAAAGACACCAAAGAGAGATAACCAATGCCCTTGTGAGCTTACTATCAAAAGGAATATGCAAATTACCTAAAAATATCTCCAGATGGCAAAACAAATGCCCACATAAGCGGTTATAACAACATCTAATACTTATTGTTTCTGGAGAAAGCATTAAAATCACATGGAATATTAGTCAAAAGATACAAAATTATTCCTGCATTTACACATATGAAACATGTGGTTGCTGTATATTTTATAATATGCAATGAATATACCTCTCTTTGTTACTTTAGTTCTCTCATACTGATATACCAGACTGAATTCAAAGATACTTTTTTCTGCATCTGTTTGAATAACATATGTATGTTAATAATACTTTAATAAATACTAGTGTGAAAAAAAACAATGACAGGCTACAGAAATGGAGCTGCAGGAAAAAGTGAGAGTCACGAGGAAGTATAACCACCAAGGACTGCACTAATCGTAAATACCAGAAAATGGTAAATCACCCCAAAAAAGCATACACTAATTTGCTTTAGAGGGAGAGACCTTTACTCATTCATTTTCCACTTGTCATTGTTTCATCTTCTATAAATACTAGATACAAAATTAAATAACAAGAAATGTATCGCATCACGCCATCCGGCAACAAGAATGTATAGGGGAGTTAACACTCCCCACACTGCGGTGCACTGCTCCGGAAGAGCTCCATCTAACGCGAGCACATACCTACGTTTCTGGGCGGCTCCTGCAGTGATCTGCGCCGGACCGGAAGTCATGTAGGTCTATGGTCGTGCGCCTGAAAAAACCTGCCTAAAGACTAAGACAAGTGAAACGCAGAAATAATAGACAATAAAACAAGTCAAAATGACAAATCCATAGCGATGAACCAAAATCAAGAGTAACTAAAGACACTAAAGAGAGATAACCAATGCCCTTGTGAGCTTACTATCTAAAGGAATATGCAAATTACCTAAAAATATCTCCAGATGGCAAAACATATGCCCTTATAAGCGGTTATAACAACATCTAATACTTATTGTTTCTGGAGAAAGCATTAAAATCACATGGAATATTAGTCAAAAGATACAAAATTATTCCTGCACTTACACATATAAAACATGTTGTTGCTGAATATTTTATAATATGCAATGGTTATACCTCTCTTTGTTACTTTAGTTCTCTCATACTGATATACCAGACTGGATTCAAAGATACTTTTTTCTGCATCTGTTTGAATGACATATGTATGTTTATAATACTTTAATAAATACTAGTGTGAAAAAAACAATGACAGGCTACAGAAATGGAGCTGCAGGAAAAAGTGAGAGCCACGAGGAAGTATAACCACCAAGGACTGCACTAATCGTAAATACCAGAAGACGGTAAATCACCCAAAAAAGCATACACTAATTTGCTTTAGAGGGAGAAAACTTTACTCATACATTTTCCTCTTGTCATTGTTTCATCTTCTATAAATACTATATACAAAAATAACCTAACAAGAAATATATTCATAATGACTTAAAGGGTTTTTTCACACTAGGGCGCTGCAAGGCGGTAAATTTATCGCACCACGCCATCCGGCAACAAGAATGTATTGGTGAGTTTACACTCCCCACACTGCGGTGCGCTGCTCCGGAAGAGCTCCATCTAACGCAAGCGCATACCTACGTTTCTGGGCGGCTCCTAAAGTGATCTGCGTCGGACCGGAAGTCATGTAGGTCTATGGTCGTGCGCCTGAAAAAACCTGCCTAAAGACTAAGACAAGTGAAATGCACAAATAATAGACAATAAAACAAGTCAAAATGACAAATTCATAGCGATGAACCAAAATCAAGAGTAACTAAAGACACCAAAGAGAGATAACCAATGTCCTTGTGAACTTACTATCAAAAGGAATATGCAAATTACCTAAAAATATCTCCAGATGGCAAAACAAATGCCCTCATAAGCGGTTATAACAACATCCAATACTTATTGTTTCTGGAGAAAGCATTAAAATCACATGGAATATTAGTCAAAAGATACAAAATTATTCCTGCACTTACACATATGAAACATATGGTTGCTGTATATTTTATAATATGCAATGGTTATACCTCTCTTTGTTACTTTAGTTCTCTCATACTGACATACCAGACTGAATTCAAATATACTTTTTTCTGCATCTGTTTGAATAACATATGTATGTTAATAATACTTTAATAAATACTAGTGGGAAAAAAAAAAATGACAGGCTACAGAAATGGAGCTGCAGGAAAAAGTGAGAGTCACGAGGAAGTATAACCACCAAGGACTGCACTAATCGTAAATACCAGAAAATGGTAAATCACCCAAAAAAAGCATACACTAATTTGCTTTAGAGGGAGAGACCTTTACTCATACATTTTCCTCTTGTCATTGTTTCATCTTCTATAAATACTAGATACAAAAATAACATAACAAGAAATGTATCGCATCACGCCATCCGGCAACAAGAATGTATAGGGGAGTTTACACTCCCCACACTGCGGTGCGCTGCTCCGGAAGAGCTCCATCTAACGCAAGCGCATACCTACGTTTCTGGGCAGCTCCTGCAGTGATCTGCGCCGGACCGGAAGTCATGTAGGTCTATGGTCGTGCGCCTGAAAAAACCTGCCTAAAGACTAAGACAAGTGAAATGCACAAATAATAGATAATAAAGCAAGTCAAAATGCCAAATCCATAGCGATGACCCAAAGACTAGAGTAACTAAAGACACCAAAGAGAGATAACCAATGCCCTTGTGAGCTTACTATCAAAAGGAATATGCAAATTACCTAAAAATATCTCCAGATGGCAAAACAAATGCCCACATAAGCGGTTATAACAACATCTAATACTTATTGTTTCTGGAGAAAGCATTAAAATCACATGGAATATTAGTCAAAAGATACAAAATTATTCCTGCATTTACACATATGAAACATGTGGTTGCTGTATATTTTATAATATGCAATGAATATACCTCTCTTTGTTACTTTAGTTCTCTCATACTGATATACCAGACTGAATTCAAAGATACTTTTTTCTGCATCTGTTTGAATAACATATGTATGTTAATAATACTTTAATAAATACTAGTGTGAAAAAAAACAATGACAGGCTACAGAAATGGAGCTGCAGGAAAAAGTGAGAGTCACGAGGAAGTATAACCACCAAGGACTGCACTAATCGTAAATACCAGAAAATGGTAAATCACCCAAAAAAAGCATACACTAATTTGCTTTAGAGGGAGAGACCTTTACTCATTCATTTTCCACTTGTCATTGTTTCATCTTCTATAAATACTAGATACAAAATTAAATAACAAGAAATGTATCGCATCACGCCATCCGGCAACAAGAATGTATAGGGGAGTTAACACTCCCCACACTGCGGTGCACTGCTCCGGAAGAGCTCCATCTAACGCAAGCGCATACCTACGTTTCTGGGCGGCTCCTAAAGTGATCTGCGCCGGACCGGAAGTCATGTAGGTCTATGGTCGTGTGCCTGAAAAATCCTGCCTAAAGACTAAGACAAGTGAAACGCAGAAATAATAGACAATAAAACAAGTCAAAATGACAAATCCATAGCGATGAACCAAAATCAAGAGTAACTAAAGACACCAAAGAGAGATAACCAATGCCCTTGTGAGCTTACTATCTAGAGGAATATGCAAATTACCTAAAAATATCTCCAGATGGCAAAACAAATGCCCCCATAAGAGGTTATAACAACATCTAATGCTTATTGTTTCTGGAGAAAGCATTAAAATCACATGGAATATTAGTCAAAAGATACAAAATTATTCCTGCACTTACACATATGAAACATATGGTTGCTGTATATTTTATAATATGCAATGGTTATACCTCTCTTTATTACTTTAGTTCTCTCATACTGACATACCAGACTGAATTCAAATATACTTTTTTCTGCATCTGTTTGAATAACATATGTATGTTAATAATACTTTAATAAATACTAGTGTGAAAAAAAAAATGAATGGCTACAGAAATGGAGCTGCAGGAAAAAGTGAGAGTCACAAGGAAGTATAACCACCAAGGACTGCACTAATCGTGAATACCAGAAAATGGTAAATCACCCAAAAAAAGCATACACTAATTTGCTTTAGAGGGAGAGACCTTTACTCATACATTTTCCTCTTGTCATTGTTTCATCTTCTATAAATACTAGATACAAAAATAACATAACAAGAAATGTATAGCATCACGCCATCCGGCAACAAGAATGTATAGGGGAGTTTACACTCCCCACACTGCGGTGCGCTGCTCCGGAAGAGCTCCATCTAACGCAAGCGCATACCTACGTTTCTGGGCAGCTCCTGCAGTGATCTGCGCCGGACCGGAAGTCATGTAGGTCTATGGTCGTGCACCTGAAAAAACCTGCCTAAAGACTAAGACAAGTGAAATGCACAAATAATAGATAATAAAGCAAGTCAAAATGCCAAATCCATAGCGATGACCCAAAGACAAGAGTAACTAAAGACACCAAAGAGAGATAACCAATGCCCT
This sequence comes from Hyperolius riggenbachi, assembly GCF_040937935.1. Classification (NCBI taxonomy): domain Eukaryota; kingdom Metazoa; phylum Chordata; class Amphibia; order Anura; family Hyperoliidae; genus Hyperolius; species Hyperolius riggenbachi. The sequence goes on from NC_090650.1 coordinate 289,031,716, forward strand.
TGTGAGCTTACTATCAAAAGGAATATGCAAATTACCTAAAAATATCTCCAGATGGCAAAACAAATGCCCACATAAGCGGTTATAACAACATCTAATACTTATTGTTTCTGGAGAAAGCATTAAAATCACATGGAATATTAGTCAAAAGATACAAAATTATTCCTGCATTTACACATATGAAACATGTGGTTGCTGTATATTTTATAATATGCAATGAATATACCTCTCTTTGTTACTTTAGTTCTCTCATACTGATATACCAGACTGAATTCAAAGATACTTTTTTCTGCATCTGTTTGAATAACATATGTATGTTAATAATACTTTAATAAATACTAGTGTGAAAAAAAACAATGACAGGCTACAGAAATGGAGCTGCAGGAAAAAGTGAGAGTCACGAGGAAGTATAACCACCAAGGACTGCACTAATCGTAAATACCAGAAAATGGTAAATCACCCAAAAAAAGCATACACTAATTTGCTTTAGAGGGAGAGACCTTTACTCATTCATTTTCCACTTGTCATTGTTTCATCTTCTATAAATACTAGATACAAAATTAAATAACAAGAAATGTATCGCATCACGCCATCCGGCAACAAGAATGTATAGGGGAGTTTACACTCCCCACACTGCGGTGCGCTGCTCCGGAAGAGCTCCATCTAACGCAAGCGCATACCTACGTTTCTGGGCGGCTCCTGCAGTGATCTGCGCCGGACCGGAAGTCATGTAGGTCTATGGTCGTGCGTCTGAAAAAACTTGCCTAAAGACTAAGACAAGTGAAATGCAGAAATAATAGACAATAAAGCAAGTCAAAATGACAAATCCATAGCGATGAACCAAAATCAAGAGTAACTAAAGACACCAAAGAGAGATAACCAATGCCCTTGTGAGCTTACTATCTAGAGGAATATGCAAATTACCTAAAAATATCTCCAGATGGCAAAACAAATGCCCCCATAAGCGGTTATAACAACATCTAATACTTATTGTTTATGGAGAAAGCATTAAAATCACATGAAATATTAGTCAAAAGATACAAAATTATTCCTGCACTTACACATATGAAACACGTGATTGCTCTATATTTTATAATATGCAATGGTTATACCTCTCTTTGTTACTTTAGTTCTCTCATACTGATATACCAGACTGGATTCAAAGATACTTTTTTCTGCATCTGTTTGAATAACATATGTATGTTTATAATACTTTAATAAATACTAGTGTGAAAAAAAACAATGACAGGCTACAGAAATGGAGCTGCAGGAAAAAGTGAGAGCCACGAGGAAGTATAACCACCAAGGACTGCACAAATCGTGAATACCAGACGACGGTAAATCACCCAAAAAAGCATACACTAATTTGCTTTAGAGGGAGAAAACTTTACTCATACATTTTCCTCTTGTCATTGTTTCATCTTCCATAAATACTATATACAAAAATAACATAACAAGAAACTTATTCATAATGACTTAAGAGGTTTTTTCACACTAGGGCGCTGCAGTGCGGTAAATTTATCGCATCACGCCATCCGGCAACAAGAATGTATGGGGGAGTTTACACTTCCCACATTGCGGTGCGCTGCTCCGGAAGAGCTGCATCTAACGCAAGCGCATACCTACGTTTCTGGGCGGCTCCCGCAGTGATCTGCGTCGGACCGGAAGTCATGTAGGTCTGTGGTCGTGCGCCTGAAAAAACCTGCCTAAGGACTAAGACAAGTGAAATGCAAAAATAATAGACAATAAAACAAGTCAAAATGACAAATCCATAGCGATGAACCAAAATCAAGAGTAACTAAAGACACCAAAGAGAGATAACCAATGCCCTTGTGAGCTTACTATCTAAAGGAATATGTATCTTTTGCGGGTTTCACTATTTCTATGTGAAAGAGAAGTATGAATGGTAAACAAATAAAAATGTATGGAATGGTTAAATTCCAAAAATTTAGTCTTTTGAAAACTGGCTGAAAAAAATCAGTTTTTTTAAAACCAACTCTTGCGGCTTTATTTCTACTTCTATACGTTCAAAATTCCCTTTCACATGCACAACCTCCTCCTTTTCCCCTCAATAGTCGTGCCACACCTCACCAGATTGCTAGATTCTATGATTACGTTACAGCAACAAAAAATGGAAAAAAAAACAACCATATGAAACATGTGGTTGCTGTAAATTTTATAATATGCAATGGTTATACCTCTGTTTGCTACTTTAGTTCTCTCATACTGATATACCAGACTGGATTCAAAGATACCTTTTTCTGCATCTGTTTAAATAACATATGTATGTCTATAATACTTTAATAAATACTAGTGTAAAAAAAAGAACAGTGACAGCCTACAGAAATGGAGCTGCAGGAAAAAGTGAGAACCACGAGAAGGTATAACCACCAAGGACTGCACTTCCTACATACCAGAAGACGGCAAATCCTCCCAAAAAAGCATACACTAATTTGCTTTAGAGGGAGAGACCTTTACTCATTCATTTTCCACTTGTCATTGTTTCATCTTCTATAAATACTAGATACAAAATTAAATAACAAGAAATGTATCGCATCACGCCATCCGGCAACAAGAATGTATAGGGGAGTTAACACTCCCCACACTGCGGTGCACTGCTCCGGAAGAGCTCCATCTAACGTGAGCGCATAGCTACGTTTCTGGGCGGCTCCTGCAGTGATTTGCGCCGGACCGGAAGTCATGTAGGTCTATGGTTGTGCGCCTGAAAAAACCTGCCTAAAGACTAAGACAAGTGAAACGCAGAAATAATAGACAATAAAACAAGTCAAAATGTCAAATCCATAGCGATGAACCAAAATCAAGAGTAACTAAAGACACCAAAGAGAGATAACCAATGCCCTTGTGAGCTTACTATCTAGAGGAATATGCAAATTACCTAAAAATATCTCCAGATGGCAAAACAAATGCCCCCATAAGCGGTTATAACAACATCTAATGCTTATTGTTTCTGGAGAAAGCATTAAAATCACATGGAATATTAGTCAAAAGATACAAAATTATTCCTGCACTTACACATATGAAACATGTGGTTGCTGTATATTTTATAATATGCAATGGTTATACCTCTCTTTGTTACTTTAGTTCTCTCATACTGATATACCAGACTGGATTCAAAGATACTTTTTTCTGCATCTGTTTGAATAACATATGTATGTTTATAATGCTTTAATAAATACTAGTGTGAAAAAAACAATGACAGGCTACAGAAATGGAGCTGCAGGAAAAAGTAAGAGCCACGAGGAAGTATAACCACCAAGGACTGCACTAATCGTAAATACCAGAAGACGGTAAATCACCCAAAAAAGCATACACTAATTTGCTTTAGAGGGAGAAAACTTTACTCATACATTTTCCTCTTATCATTGTTTCATCTTCTATAAATACTATATACAAAAATAACATAACAAGAGATGTATCGCATCACACCATCCGGCAAGAAGAATGTATAGGGGAGTTTACACTCCCCACACTGCGGTGCGCTGCTCCGGAAGAGCTCCATCTAACGCAAGCGCATACCTACGTTTCTGGGCGGCTCCTGCAGTGATCTGCGTCAGACCGGAAGTCATGTAGGTCTATAGTCGTGCGCCTGAAAAAACCTGCCTAAAGACTAAGACAAGTGAAATGCACAAATAATAGACAATAAAGCAAGTCAAAATGACAAATCCATAGCGATGAACCAAAATCAAGAGTAACTAAAGACACCAAAGAGAGATAACCAATGCCCTTGTGAGCTTACTATCTAAAGGAATATGCATCTTTTGCAGGTTTCACTATTTCAATGTGAAAGAGAAGTATGAATGGTAAATAAAAATGTATGGAATGGTTAAATTCCAAAAATTTAGTCTTTTGAAAACTGGTTGAAAAAACTATCAGTTTTTTTAAAACCAACTCTTGCGGCTTTATTTCTACTTCTTTACGTTCAAAATTCCCTTTCACATGCACGACCTCCTCCTTTTCCCCTCAATAGCCGTGCCACACCTCACCAGATTGCTAGATTCTATGATTACCTTACAGCAACCCAAAATGGAAAAAAAAATAACCTAAAAATATCTCCAGATGGCAAAAAAATGCCCACATAAGCGGTTATAACAACATCTAATACTTATTGTTTATGGAGAAAGCATTAAAATAACATGGAATATTAGTCAAAAGATACAAAATTATTCCTGCACTTACACATATGAAACATGTGGTTGCTGTATATTTTATAATATGCAATGGTTATACCTCTCTTTGTTACTTTAGTTCTCTCATATTGATATACCAGACTGGGTTCAAAGATACTTTTTTCTGCATCTGTTTGAATAACATATGTATGTTTATAATGCTTTAATAAATACTAGTGTGAAAAAAAACAATGACAGGCTACAGAAATGGAGCTGCAGGAAAAAGTGAGAGCCACGAGGAAGTATAACCACCAAGGACTGCACTAATCGTAAATACCAGAAGACGGTAAATCACCCAAGAAAGCATACACTCAATTGCTTTAGAGGGAGAGAACTTTACTCATACATTTTCCTCTTGCCATTGTTTCATCTTCTATAAATACTATATACAAAAATAACCTAACAAGAAATATATTCATAATGACTTAAAGGGTTTTTTCACACTAGGGCGCTGCATGGCGGTAAATTTATCGCACCACGCCATCCGGCAACAAGAATGTATGGGGGAGTTTACACTCCCCACACTGCGGTGCGCTGCTCCGGAAGAGCTCCATCTAACGCAAGCGCATACCTACGTTTCTGGGCGGCTCCTAAAGTGATCTGTGTCGGACCAGAAGTCATGTAGGTCTATGGTCGTGCGCCTGAAAAAACCTGCCTAAAGACTAAGACAAGTGAAATGCACAAATAATAGACAATAAAACAAGTCAAAATGACAAATCCATAGCGATGAACCAAAATCAAGAGTAACTAAAGACACCAAAGAGAGATAACCAATGCCCTTGTGAGCTTACTATCTAGAGGAATATGCAAATTACCTAAAAATATCTCCAGATGGCAAAACAAATGCCCCCATAAGCGGTTATAACAACATCTAATGCTTATTGTTTCTGGAGAAAGCATTAAAATCACATGGAATATTAGTCAAAAGATACAAAATTATTCCTGCACTTACACATATGAAACATATGGTTGCTGTATATTTTATAATATGCAATGGTTATACCTCTCTTAATTACTTTAGTTCTCTCATACTGACATACCAGACTGAATTCAAATATACTTTTTTCTGCATGTGTTTGAATAACATATGTATGTTAATAATACTTTAATAAATACTAGTGTGAAAAAAAAATGAATGGCTACAGAAATGGAGCTGCAGGAAAAAGTGAGAGTCACGAGGAAGTATAACCACCAAGGACTGCACTAATCGTAAATACCAGAAAATGGTAAATCACCCAAAAAAAGCATACACTAATTTGCTTTAGAGGGAGAGATCTTTACTCATACATTTTCATCTTGTCATTGTTTCATCTTCTATAAATACTAGATACAAAAATAACATAACAAGAAATGTATCGCATCACGCCATCCGGCAACAAGAATGTATAGGGGAGTTTACACTCCCCACACTGCGGTGCGCTGCTCCGGAAGAGCTCCATCTAACGCAAGCGCATACCTACGTTTCTGGGCAGCTCCTGCAGTGATCTGCGCCGGACCGGAAGTCATGTAGGTCTATGGTCGTGCGCCTGAAAAAACCTGCCTAAAGACTAAGACAAGTGAAATGCACAAATAATAGATAATAAAGCAAGTCAAAATGCCAAATCCATAGCGATGACCCAAAGACAAGAGTAACTAAAGACACCAAAGAGAGATAACCAATGCCCTTGTGAGCTTACTATCAAAAGGAATATGCAAATTACCTAAAAATATCTCCAGATGGCAAAACAAATGCCCACATAAGCGGTTATAACAACATCTAATACTTATTGTTTCTGGAGAAAGCATTAAAATCACATGGAATATTAGTCAAAAGATACAAAATTATTCCTGCATTTACACATATGAAACATGTGGTTGCTGTATATTTTATAATATGCAATGAATATACCTCTCTTTGTTACTTTAGTTCTCTCATACTGATATACCAGACTGAATTCAAAGATACTTTTTTCTGCATCTGTTTGAATAACATATGTATGTTAATAATACTTTAATAAATACTAGTGTGAAAAAAAACAATGACAGGCTACAGAAATGGAGCTGCAGGAAAAAGTGAGAGTCACGAGGAAGTATAACCACCAAGGACTGCACTAATCGTTAATACCAGAAAATGGTAAATCACCCAAAAAAAGCATACACTAATTTGCTTTAGAGGGAGAGACCTTTACTCATTCATTTTCCACTTGTCATTGTTTCATCTTCTATAAATACTAGATACAAAATTAAATAACAAGAAATGTATCGCATCACGCCATCCGGCAACAAGAATGTATAGGGGAGTTAACACTCCCCACACTGCGGTGCACTGCTCCGGAAGAGCTCCATCTAACGCGAGCACATACCTACGTTTCTGGGCGGCTCCTGCAGTGATCTGCGCCGGACCGGAAGTCATGTAGGTCTATGGTCGTGCGCCTGAAAAAACCTGCCTAAAGACTAAGACAAGTGAAACGCAGAAATAATAGACAATAAAACAAGTCAAAATGACAAATCCATAGCGATGAACCAAAATCAAGAGTAACTAAAGACACTAAAGAGAGATAACCAATGCCCTTGTGAGCTTACTATCTAAAGAAATATGCAAATTACCTAAAAATATCTCCAGATGGCAAAACATATGCCCTTATAAGCGGTTATAACAACATCTAATACTTATTGTTTCTGGAGAAAGCATTAAAATCACATGGAATATTAGTCAAAAGATACAAAATTATTCCTGCACTTACACATATAAAACATGTTGTTGCTGAATATTTTATAATATGCAATGGTTATACCTCTCTTTGTTACTTTAGTTCTCTCATACTGATATACCAGACTGGATTCAAAGATACTTTTTTCTGCATCTGTTTGAATGACATATGTATGTTTATAATACTTTAATAAATACTAGTGTGAAAAAAACAATGACAGGCTACAGAAATGGAGCTGCAGGAAAAAGTGAGAGCCACGAGGAAGTATAACCACCAAGGACTGCACTAATCGTAAATACCAGAAGACGGTAAATCACCCAAAAAAGCATACACTAATTTGCTTTAGAGGGAGAAAACTTTACTCATACATTTTCCTCTTGTCATTGTTTCATCTTCTATAAATACTATATACAAAAATAACCTAACAAGAAATATATTCATAATGACTTAAAGGGTTTTTTCACACTAGGGCGCTGCAAGGCGGTAAATTTATCGCACCACGCCATCCGGCAACAAGAATGTATTGGGGAGTTTACACTCCCCACACTGCGGTGCGCTGCTCCGGAAGAGCTCCATCTAACGCAAGCGCATACCTACGTTTCTGGGCGGCTCCTAAAGTGATCTGCGTCGGACCGGAAGTCATGTAGGTCTATGGTCGTGCGCCTGAAAAAACCTGCCTAAAGACTAAGACAAGTGAAATGCACAAATAATAGACAATAAAACAAGTCAAAATGACAAATTCATAGCGATGAACCAAAATCAAGAGTAACTAAAGACACCAAAGAGAGATAACCAATGTCCTTGTGAACTTACTATCAAAAGGAATATGCAAATTACCTAAAAATATCTCCAGATGGCAAAACAAATGCCCTCATAAGCGGTTATAACAACATCCAATACTTATTGTTTCTGGAGAAAGCATTAAAATCACATGGAATATTAGTCAAAAGATACAAAATTATTCCTGCACTTACACATATGAAACATATGGTTGCTGTATATTTTATAATATGCAATGGTTATACCTCTCTTTGTTACTTTAGTTCTCTCATACTGACATACCAGACTGAATTCAAATATACTTTTTTCTGCATCTGTTTGAATAACATATGTATGTTAATAATACTTTAATAAATACTAGTGTGAAAAAAAAAATGACAGGCTACAGAAATGGAGCTGCAGGAAAAAGTGAGAGTCACGAGGAAGTATAACCACCAAGGACTGCACTAATCGTAAATACCAGAAAATGGTAAATCACCCAAAAAAAGCATACACTAATTTGCTTTAGAGGGAGAGACCTTTACTCATACATTTTCCTCTTGTCATTGTTTCATCTTCTATAAATACTAGATACAAAAATAACATAACAAGAAATGTATCGCATCACGCCATCCGGCAACAAGAATGTATAGGGGAGTTTACACTCCCCACACTGCGGTGCGCTGCTCCGGAAGAGCTCCATCTAACGCAAGCGCATACCTACGTTTCTGGGCAGCTCCTGCAGTGATCTGCGCCGGACCGGAAGTCATGTAGGTCTATGGTCGTGCGCCTGAAAAAACCTGCCTAAAGACTAAGACAAGTGAAATGCACAAATAATAGATAATAAAGCAAGTCAAAATGCCAAATCCATAGCGATGACCCAAAGACTAGAGTAACTAAAGACACCAAAGAGAGATAACCAATGCCCTTGTGAGCTTACTATCAAAAGGAATATGCAAATTACCTAAAAATATCTCCAGATGGCAAAACAAATGCCCACATAAGCGGTTATAACAACATCTAATACTTATTGTTTCTGGAGAAAGCATTAAAATCACATGGAATATTAGTCAAAAGATACAAAATTATTCCTGCATTTACACATATGAAACATGTGGTTGCTGTATATTTTATAATATGCAATGAATATACCTCTCTTTGTTACTTTAGTTCTCTCATACTGATATACCAGACTGAATTCAAAGATACTTTTTTCTGCATCTGTTTGAATAACATATGTATGTTAATAATACTTTAATAAATACTAGTGTGAAAAAAAACAATGACAGGCTACAGAAATGGAGCTGCAGGAAAAAGTGAGAGTCACGAGGAAGTATAACCACCAAGGACTGCACTAATCGTAAATACCAGAAAATGGTAAATCACCCAAAAAAAGCATACACTAATTTGCTTTAGAGGGAGAGACCTTTACTCATTCATTTTCCACTTGTCATTGTTTCATCTTCTATAAATACTAGATACAAAATTAAATAACAAGAAATGTATCGCATCACGCCATCCGGCAACAAGAATGTATAGGGGAGTTAACACTCCCCACACTGCGGTGCACTGCTCCGGAAGAGCTCCATCTAACGCAAGCGCATACCTACGTTTCTGGGCGGCTCCTAAAGTGATCTGCGCCGGACCGGAAGTCATGTAGGTCTATGGTCGTGTGCCTGAAAAATCCTGCCTAAAGACTAAGACAAGTGAAACGCAGAAATAATAGACAATAAAACAAGTCAAAATGACAAATCCATAGCGATGAACCAAAATCAAGAGTAACTAAAGACACCAAAGAGAGATAACCAATGCCCTTGTGAGCTTACTATCTAGAGGAATATGCAAATTACCTAAAAATATCTCCAGATGGCAAAACAAATGCCCCCATAAGAGGTTATAACAACATCTAATGCTTATTGTTTCTGGAGAAAGCATTAAAATCACATGGAATATTAGTCAAAAGATACAAAATTATTCCTGCACTTACACATATGAAACATATGGTTGCTGTATATTTTATAATATGCAATGGTTATACCTCTCTTTATTACTTTAGTTCTCTCATACTGACATACCAGACTGAATTCAAATATACTTTTTTCTGCATCTGTTTGAATAACATATGTATGTTAATAATACTTTAATAAATACTAGTGTGAAAAAAAAAATGAATGGCTACAGAAATGGAGCTGCAGGAAAAAGTGAGAGTCACAAGGAAGTATAACCACCAAGGACTGCACTAATCGTGAATACCAGAAAATGGTAAATCACCCAAAAAAAGCATACACTAATTTGCTTTAGAGGGAGAGACCTTTACTCATACATTTTCCTCTTGTCATTGTTTCATCTTCTATAAATACTAGATACAAAAATAACATAACAAGAAATGTATCGCATCACGCCATCCGGCAACAAGAATGTATAGGGGAGTTTACACTCCCCACACTGCGGTGCGCTGCTCCGGAAGAGCTCCATCTAACGCAAGCGCATACCTACGTTTCTGGGCAGCTCCTGCAGTGATCTGCGCCGGACCGGAAGTCATGTAGGTCTATGGTCGTGCACCTGAAAAAACCTGCCTAAAGACTAAGACAAGTGAAATGCACAAATAATAGATAATAAAGCAAGTCAAAATGCCAAATCCATAGCGATGACCCAAAGACAAGAGTAACTAAAGACACCAAAGAGAGATAACCAATGCCCTTGTGAGCTTACTATCAAAAGGAATATGCAAATTACCTAAAAATATCTCCAGATGGCAAAACAAATGCCCACATAAGCGGTTATAACAACATCTAATACTTATTGTTTCTGGAGAAAGCATTAAAATCACATGGAATATTAGTCAAAAGATACAAAATTATTCCTGCATTTACACATATGAAACATGTGGTTGCTGTATATTTTATAATATGCAATGAATATACCTCTCTTTGTTACTTTAGTTCTCTCATACTGATATACCAGACTGAATTCAAAGATACTTTTTTCTGCATCTGTTTGAATAACATATGTATGTTAATAATACTTTAATAAATACTAGTGTGAAAAAAAACAATGACAGGCTACAGAAATGGAGCTGCAGGAAAAAGTGAGAGTCACGAGGAAGTATAACCACCAAGGACTGCACTAATCGTAAATACCAGAAAATGGTAAATCACCCAAAAAAAGCATACACTAATTTGCTTTAGAGGGAGAGACCTTTACTCATTCATTTTCCACTTGTCATTGTTTCATCTTCTATAAATACTAGATACAAAATTAAATAACAAGAAATGTATCGCATCACGCCATCCGGCAACAAGAATGTATAGGGGAGTTTACACTCCCCACACTGCGGTGCGCTGCTCCGGAAGAGCTCCATCTAACGCAAGCGCATACCTACGTTTCTGGGCGGCTCCTGCAGTGATCTGCGCCGGACCGGAAGTCATGTAGGTCTATGGTCGTGCGTCTGAAAAAACTTGCCTAAAGACTAAGACAAGTGAAATGCAGAAATAATAGACAATAAAGCAAGTCAAAATGACAAATCCATAGCGATGAACCAAAATCAAGAGTAACTAAAGACACCAAAGAGAGATAACCAATGCCCTTGTGAGCTTACTATCTAGAGGAATATGCAAATTACCTAAAAATATCTCCAGATGGCAAAACAAATGCCCCCATAAGCGGTTATAACAACATCTAATACTTATTGTTTATGGAGAAAGCATTAAAATCACATGAAATATTAGTCAAAAGATACAAAATTATTCCTGCACTTACACATATGAAACACGTGATTGCTCTATATTTTATAATATGCAATGGTTATACCTCTCTTTGTTACTTTAGTTCTCTCATACTGATATACCAGACTGGATTCAAAGATACTTTTTTCTGCATCTGTTTGAATAACATATGTATGTTTATAATACTTTAATAAATACTAGTGTAAAAAAAAAACAATGACAGGCTACAGAAATGGAGCTGCAGGAAAAAGTGAGAGCCACGAGGAAGTATAACCACCAAGGACTGCACAAATCGTGAATACCAGACGACGGTAAATCACCCAAAAAAGCATACACTAATTTGCTTTAGAGGGAGAAAACTTTACTCATACATTTTCCTCTTGTCATTGTTTCATCTTCCATAAATACTATATACAAAAATAACATAACAAGAAACTTATTCATAATGACTTAAGAGGTTTTTTCACACTAGGGCGCTGCAGTGCGGTAAATTTATCGCATCACGCCATCCGGCAACAAGAATGTATGGGGGAGTTTACACTTCCCACATTGCGGTGCGCTGCTCCGGAAGAGCTGCATCTAACGCAAGCGCATACCTACGTTTCTGGGCGGCTCCCGCAGTGATCTGCGTCGGACCGGAAGTCATGTAGGTCTGTGGTCGTGCGCCTGAAAAAACCTGCCTAAGGA